>NW_028319363.1:0-183229 GCF_062004578.1 Staurois parvus
GTCTGTGTATAAATAGTCAATGGGCTTGTTAGCTCTCACATGGATGCACTAAGCAGACTAGATACTGAGACATGGGGAGCACAAAAACTGTCAAAAGACTTGCATAAAAAGGTAATGGAACTTTATAAAGATGGAAAAGAATATAAAAAGATACCCAAAGCCTTAAATATGCCAGTCAGAACTGTTCAATCACTTATTAGGAAGTGGAAAATTTGTGGATCCCTTGATACCTAACCAAGATCAGGTAAACCAAGAAAGATTGCAGCCACAACTGCCAGAAGACTTCCTCGGAATACAAAGAAAAACCCACAGGTAATCTCAGGAGAAATTCAAACTGCTCTGGAAAAAGATTGTGTGGCTGTTTCAAGGAGCACACTATGACTAACAAAAATTAGCTGCATGGTCAAGTCGCTAGAAAGAAGCCTTTAATGTGCCAATGTCACAAAAAAAGCCCAGTTACAATATGCCTAACAATACCTTGACACTTCTCACAGCTTCTGGCACACTGTAATCTGGAGTGACGAGACCAAAATAGAGCTTTATGGTCACAACCATAAGCCATATGTTTGGAGAGGGGTCAAGAATACCATCCCCACTGTGAAGCATGGTGATGGCTCACTTATGTTTTGATAGTGTGTCAGTTCTAGAGGCAAGGAGATTCTTGTGAAAAATTATGGCAAGAGGAATATAGCATATTATCAAAAATACTGGAAATTTGCATTCTTCAGCAAGAAATCTGCTCTTGGACTTTCTAGCATAACAATGACCCTAAGCACAAGGCCAAGTTGACCCTCTAGTGGTTACAGTAGAAAAAGGTGAAGGTTCTGGATTGGCCATTTCTGATCTCCTTACCTTATCATCGAGCCACTCTGGGGAGATCTCAAATGTGCGGATTATGCAAGACAACCAAAGAGTTTGCATAGCCCGGGGGCATTTTGCCAAGATGAATGGGCAGCTAAACCACCTGAAAGAATTAGAAGCCTCACAGACAAATATTACAAAAGATTTACACTCCATCATTGATGCTTAAGGTGGCAATACACAGTATTAAAAACTAAGAGTATGTAGTCTTTTGAAAAGGAGTCATGTCATTTGTTGTCATATTTTGTTTTATGCTTGTGCCATTCAGTTATGACAGTTGAATATGAATACCATTAGAAATAAAAGAAATGTGTTTTGCCTGCTCACTCATGATTTCTTTAAAAATGCTACATACTGAATATTATCAATATAAGGAAACACTTGAGCACAAATGTACAGTGTGTTTTTTTTATTTCTTTTCAAATCAAAGAGATGCAGCAGAAAACATGCTCTTTGGTTTTAATCTTTTAGATCAAAATACCATGGAATAAAATATTCCAGGTTATTTTGATTTGAAAGTTAAAATAAGAGCAAGAATTCCTGTGCCACTCTTAACTGATTCAAAATTACAGGCGCTAGCTGGTGGGAGCCAGCTGGATCTTTATGCAGAAAGCATGTAGTGTGGATTATGTTATTGATCGCATGCATATATATATATATATATATATATATATATATATATATATATATATATATATATATATATATCCCTCCTGTGGTAAATTAAATTGATTGGACATGATTTCGATATGTACACACTTCTCTATAAAAGGCCTCACAGCTGTCAGTGAATATTGCTACAGAGCAAAAGCAATGAGGTCATATTAACTGCTGGCAGAGCTCAGAGAGAGGATTAGTGCAAAGGACATATTTGGGGAAGGCTACAAAACAATTTCTGCTGCACTGAAAGTTCCCTCCAAAATTCTCAAATGGAAGAATATTGGCACAACCAGGACTGGTCGCCAATCTGAATAATCAAGGAAAAAGGGCCTTAGTAAGAGAGGTGACCAAGAACCCAATGGTCCCTCTGACTGAGCTTCAGAGATCCTGTTTGGTGGTGGGACAAAGTTCCAGAAGGACTTCATGGCAGAGTGGCTAGACTTCAAGCGGTTCTGATACAGTATGCATTATCAACTGTTAGGCCTTTTCTTTCCAAATCATGTCCAATCAATTTAATCGGCCCTCTGCTCTGTCCCTCCAGAACTCACTGGAGGGACAGGCTATGGAGGGGGCCAGAGTGGTAGGCTCAAGCTTTTAGCAGCTCACTGAAAGCCTGAGCCAACTGATTGCAAGCATCTGGGTGGATCTCAACATTAAAGTTGGGCCAGAGCGCAGACTAGCTCTGTGATGTCAACCGAAAGTGAGATTTAGCCCACTGTCAACTGAATCTGGGTCACAGGATTGCATAAATAAGTGCACTCCTGTGACCCCCAGTCTATGGGGAAGTGCAGCTAACCCACACAAATTCACGCGTTAGCTGCGCTTTGCCCAAAGCACAGTTAAGACCACACCAGGACAGTGTGAAGCCAACCTTAGACCATGGGCTATATGCAGCTACCTTTAGATAATTGGAGACTAGCAAAAAAAAAAACAAAAAAAAAAACCTTGCTAGGGCCACCCCAGCACGCACCATATAACCCCATCCACTCCGTAAGACAGTTTTTAGCAAGCAATAAGGAAGGATGAAGATGGGGGGGGGGGGGTCTGTGTACTGTACTCCAAGGTAAGTCAAAATTCCTATTATCTTAATTATACAGTACAGGACATAGCAAATCAGAAATGCTAAAAGGCCAAAAGAAAACATGGGGTTAAACTGGTTGTAAAATCTCTGACGTGAAATATGAACAAAGCACTTGTCTCAGTCCAGAGCACCAAGTGTAATTTCTATCTGCTGCCTCATTCCTGTGCTATCTGCCTGAGTCACTTCTGACAGGTTTTCCTGACACCAAGAGGTAAAAAGTAAATAGGAAAGGGAGCTTTAGCACACAGCCTGTAAATGACAGCCTCAGCTGTGTTGCTGTGTGCCCCCTGCTTCTGAAAGTTCATACAAGCTGTATAAATTTGAATGGATGTAGAGAGAGAATACTGCAGATAAAAAAATATAACTCATGTAGGAGGATGTGTTTCATTTCAGGGGATCACTTTGTATGGGTTTCGGAGCGCTAGCCGAAGAACCACTTTCCCTGCCTGCTGGCACCCGCTGCCAGCAAGTCCCAGTCTACGGCCGGGATTGGCTGTGTACAATTACAGCCCAGAGCTCGGTGTTGACATTTAACACAGCTCTGTACACAGGGAGCGATCTGTCCAGCTTCGACTCCCTACAAAGCAGGGATGAGAACTGATACAGCTCCTAGTACAAGCAGCACACTTTACACATAGTTAGGCACACATTTAACCCCTGATCACCCTAGATGTTAACCCCTTCCCAGCCAGTGTCATTCGTATAGTGACAGTCTATAGTATTATCACTGAATTAATGTCATGGGTGATCTCAGTGGCAGTTAGTGTCAGATTGCCCGCCACAGTGATCAGCGCCATGATAAGTCACTGATCTTTGCCATTAGTAGGATTTAAAAAAAAAAAAAAAAATCCAGTATATATACACCATAGTTTGTAGGCGCTATGACTTTTACGCAAACCAATCAATATACACTTATTGGGATTTTGTTTTATCAAAGACATAAAGCGGAATGCATTTTGGCCAAAATTTATTAATAAATTAGATTTTGGGGGGTTTTTTTGTTTTTTTATTGGATGTTTCTTTAAAATTTTCAGTATTTTGTTGTTTAAATTACAAAAAATAAAAAACCCAGGGGCGATCAAATACCACCAAAAAAAAGTTCTATTTGTGCAAAACAAATTATATAAATTCTGTTTTGGTACAGTGTTGCATGACTGTGTAATTACTAGTTAAAACAGCATAGTACGGTATAGCAAAAAATGGCCTGGTCATGAAGGGGGTAGCATCTTCTGGAGCTGAAGTGGTTAAAGCACACAAAAAAAACTCTAAGATAACAGATTGAAGCATCTTCGAGCAAAAAAAGTTTGTTTCAGCTGAGACCTGAACATCCACATAGTAGAACTTTGAAAACGTGAAAATAAGACCAGGTGGTGGCCTTTCAAATCTAGTGTGCAGGTATTTGCACGCCTAACCAGAAGACAACCTTACAAGTAAGGTCTTCTGCCAGATTATCGCTTATTGATTCAAAGTGAGGTCTCTGAAGTAGAGACAGCACCAGATTGAGATCCCAAGGTGGCACAGGAGGTCAAATTGGAAATTTATATGAGCAACTCCCTGTCGAAAAGTCTTAGTTTTGCTGTAAGATTGTGAGGAAGAGGTTGCTGGAATGAAATGGATAAAGCAAAAACCTGTCCTCTGAGGGTTCTCAGGGCCAGACCCGATTGAAAAAGGCCAAAATACAAGTGATAGAGTATTGCCTGGGACTCAACTACCTGTCCCTGCACCAGGTGAGGTAAGCTGGAAGTTAGAATTTCTTGCTCTGAGTATGGTGGAAATAACATTCAGAAATACCCCTATTCTTAAGGACATGGCTTTCAACAGCTATGCCATTAAAGCCAGTGACTAAGAGGCAGCATAGACTAGGAGGCATTGGGCCAGTAGGTCTGGTAAGTTTGGAAGAGGCCAGAGCTCATCTTCCAGAAGTCTACCACATTCTTCTGAGCCAATATGGTGCAAGGAGTATCACCAGAACCTTTTCTCGACTACCTTACGCAGCAGTCAAGGAAGGATTTTTATCTAAGGGAAGACATAGACCTGCCAGAATTGGATCCAAAGACTCACCAGATCATCTACTGCAAAGGCTAGAGGAACTCTGGTCTTGGCTACAGATTTGTTCTGTATGAGTTGAATCTGGAGGCCAGGATATCCACATTTGGTTTACCCACCTTTGACAAAGATTCTGAAAGATATCTGGTTGCAGAGACCATTTCCCTGGGTCTCGGAGCTGGCAGCCTGGGAAGTCCGTTTCACATTGTCCAACTGTACTCTGAATGGATGACCCTGCAGAAGGGAGGTCCAGTGTTGTAGGGACAATTCGATAGGGACTCTTTTGAAAACAAGATGTAGTAGCCAAAATGTAACATTTCCAGCCTCTAGAAACCTACGATTCTAGAAGTGCCAAGAGTTTTCCAAAAAATCCAGACAGGCAGAGAAATCTGCTTTTTTAGACAGGTTGCATGGCATATATGTGCCTGAGAAGGAGCGATCGTTAAAAAATGATGGGAGCGTTGTCATAATCGGACACTGCTCCAGGACAAAGGAACAGCTATCATTTAAGCAATGGTTAGTTTCCTATAGGCTGTTTGCGGATCCCCAGAGGGTTATGGAGTGCCGAATGGATAGGGTTGTGTACGTCCAGAGACAGGAACTGCTATACTCCAAGTACTCACTGTGTTACTGTGGCTTGTTATATATAAAAGATGGCAGCAGGAGTGCAGCAATGTACTGTGTGCAGTTTCAGCAAAAAAAAAAAAGCAGGTGGGAAGGAGTCATTCAGGAGGCATGATGCAGTTATCTCATCCTCCTGAGACTATGTCAGAACAAGAGGAGAAAAAAGCCAAATTTAAATTGCTTGCGCCAAGAAACATAACAGACAAAATGGCATGGGTTACCACGATAAAGTTAACAGCCACCAAAGCCTCTGCCTATAGATCTGAATAATGTCCTACATACTACGGATAATGGTAGTAAAAGCCAGGAACCAGTGTAAATAAACAGTGATGCCCTCTCCTACTGTATCTTCAAAGCTGGACCTATCAGAGGTTCAGGCTTCACCCATCACAGTGGGCTTAGCTCTGAAAGACTCATATTAAGGGTATGGAAACCAGAAAAATGGGCCATGGGCCTGGAGCTGTATAGCAACCCTGTGGCTAACTATACATGTTGCACTATGTGACAAGGGTAGTGCCTAACACAGGATCCAGTGCCAAAGAAAACATTACAGGCTGGCCCCACATAGTGGTGTCTTGGTATGATCCCCAAGGTTAACATCAGTTAAACCTAGATAGAAGCTTCAGAGGAAAAATGGAATGGTTAGAAAAATAATTCTCTAGAGAAGAACAGACCCATTACCTTAGAACACTAGAAAAATACTGAAGTTTCATGCAGAGGGCAGAGTAATATGGTGAGCACTGGGGCCGCCATAGCAAGATTTGTACCCGTGTTCAGTCACAAGAACATAGCTGCATGTAATCCACCGTCTAAGAATACAAGTCCTGAACTGTACAATTAAGATGAGTATAATTTGTGGACCAAAGAAAATTGGCAGGCCTTTCAGCTAGCAGAAGAAATAGACAGGCACATTTTATTTACTGTTATAAAGAATCTGTCACATATCAGGCAACATCTCTTTGCTGTAGAGTTCAATGATCCAGAAATTATGCTTTTAAAATCTTTGTTCCCACGGCTGAGTAATCAATGGAAAAATCTGAGGCTTTGGAGCCTTTTATTTATACTATTTTCAACTCTTTAGAAAGCTGCATATAAGCTGTAATAGTCTCGGAAGCTTTTTGTGTCTGGATACTGGGGATAATCATTCAGGATTGCTGTGCCCAGGTCAAGGTTTGTATCATACTATATCGTTAGCCTGGTCTATCACAGACTCAGAGAATGTGACACCTTGTCTAATTACTAAATTGTTTTAGTTTGTGGATATTCCATTTATGTAAACTAATGTGGACTGACCCTTAAAGTGTTTCTAAAGGCAGAAGGTTTTTTACCTTAATGTAGTCTATGCATTAATGTAAAAAAAACAAAACAAAACACTTTGTGCAGCTCCCTCTTATACTTACCGGTGTCGATCCAGCTCTGTGCAAAAGAACAACATCACTACTCTCTCCCCCTTCACTGGCTCAGAAGCAACAGTGGGAGCCACTGGCTGCTACTGCTGTCAATATTAGGCAACGGGGAAGGGGCAAGGTCGATCCTCACTGTATGCGTCAATGATGACAGAGCGCAGCTCAGGAGCGAGCCCACATCAGTGCCCCTTTAGAAAGCAGCTTGCTATGGGGGTACTAAGCAGCGAGGAGGAACCAGGAGCGCTAGCAGGGGACCAGAGAGGAGGAAGATCATGGCTGCACTTTGCAAAGCAATTAAAAGAGCAAGTAAGTATAACATGTTTGGTATTAAAAAAAAAATATATAATCCCTTTACAACCACTTAAGTGTTTAAAAGAGACAGGCATTTAAGGAGCTGGGGGCATCAATATAAAACAGACAGCTATACAAAATACTCCAAAAATGATAGGCACAAGCTATAGTTTTGAAAGTGTTAGCAACTGGGATTTGTTTAGAACTAAGCTAGAAATTGGAATAAAAAATTATAACAAAATGTGTAAGCTAAAAATTGCCTATCTTACATAAAGACAACAATGAACAAGCATTGAGGGGAATGTTCAATGTGCCAAACCATGTAATATGCCACTGATACTTTTACAACAAAATGTAGGTAGTCATAAAAGATCACCCATACTTCCCCACTGAGCACAACTGACTATTATAATGGTGCAAACAGCATACGTCATTTCTCAACCAACCGCAACTGCGCTGCACTTGTGCACCATTCCAGTTTCCACCACAGTACTGACCAACATACATGCAGTGGCACACTATGTACTAAAAGCTGCTATGCGATATACACTGTGCTATAAACTACATTCTTTAGACTGCTCAACTCTAAACACTTCATTGTACAGTCACAACACTACAGATTTTCCAAGGAATTTGGTGCTTCATGCTTGCAGTAAAAATTCAAGATAGTTTTATTCATGTGGGCTGTTCCCCTAACAGTAAGAGCTTGTAAAGAAAAAAATCTATTAAATATACTGACCTCTTCCTCTGACGGTGCTTAGGCAAGGGTGACCTTCCTTCCAGTGAATGCCTAATAGGTCAGATCTTGTGAAAAAATGTTCATGCGCTGTGCTATAGCATCATCTTGCGAGATCTGCGCTACTCTACATTCCCAGGGTGTTTGCCAGATACATGGTGACATCACATCGCGGTACAGAAATTGGAGAGAGCTATTACTGATGGAGGAAGTGGACCTGATTTTTTTAAAGCAAACTTTACACATATCCCTTTACGTTGAACATTCCATGAGGCAGAAATGAGATCATGGCACTGTACAAGTGTAAGTGTATTCCATTAACATACAATTGCTTTTGCAGTACAAGAAAGATGCAAATGGAGATTCAGAAAAAATAAAAATGTTTTGCTAATACAGAGAGAGACCCGTCACTGCTGACTTTCAAAAGGGTACACACTTTGCGGCCATTATTCTTTACTAACTACTTGGCAAGGAGATGACCCAGAAAAAAAAGGTGTTTATTAAAGTGGTTCTAAAGGCTGAAGGTTTTTTACCTTCATGCATTCTATGCATGAAGGTAAAAACCCTCAGTATTCAGCTTCCCCGCAGACCACCTCCCCAATACTTACCCGAGCCTGATCGCGATCCAGTGACGTGCTTGAGAATGGCTGCTCTCCCAGGTCTCTGCTTCCTCACTGGCTGAGAGACACCAGGGGGAGACATTGGCTCCAGCAGCTGTCAATCACAGTCAGTGAGGAGGAAGCAGGGGTGGAGCAGAGCCCCATTCTATGGGTCTTATGGACACTCAGAGAGGGGCACGAAAGCGAGCATACATGAGTCCCTCAGAGCAAGCTGTTATAACAGCACTCAGAGAAGAGGAGGAGCCAAGAGCGCCAGTGGGGAACATGAGAAGAGGAGGATCGTCGCTGCTCTGTGCAAAACCATTGTATAGAGCAGATAAGTAGATAAGTATAACACATTTGTTTTGTTTTTGTTAATTCTACCTTTTATATCACTAAGAGTCAGGACCCCAAAAATGCTATTTCTGGTTCTGTGACTAACTAGGTAGTAAATTAAGGCTAAGTTCACACTGGCATTGAAAGCAGGCATTTGAGGGGCATTTTTAACGCTCCCCAAATGTCTATGCAAATGATAGTATGCACAGCACACAGTGCTGTTCACGTTATCAAAACATGGAGGGTTAGCATTGCTTCACTTTGCTTCAAAACTGAAGCCTCATGTCGAGTCTGGAGGAGTTTGAAGCCTTTCAACGTCTCTCATTCAAGTCTATGGTAACACTATTATAGGTGTTTGTGGTGCGATTTTAACACGCCCCAGAAACGCACGAGTCAAAAACACCTATTAACGCACAGTAATGCTATATGTCCGTTTGTTAGGAGTTAGCATCTTGAGTCAAGTGTGAACAAAGGATAAGGATGAAAGCTGCAGAGCATGCACTTTTAAAAACAAGTCTGATTCACAAGTCTGCATCACTGCAAAGTCTTCCGTCCGGGCAGGTGCCTCTATGCATGCATATACTCATGTGCTGACAGGAAACATGCAGAAAGGATGAAAAGAGCAGAGTAGATGACATACTGGGGTGGATTTACTAAAGGCAAACAGATTGTAGTTGCACTTATTTACCCCAGAGTTCAGTAAATGTAGTAAAGCTCTGCTGATTTCCATCAACCAATTATGTGCAAGCAAAAATGCATTTGTTTTTCCCTTGCACCTGATGTGGGTAATCTTTACAAAGTGAAGCTTTATCACACTTACATTTACTAAAGGGAACTGAGTGCAACTGCACTTACAAAAGTGCACAGTCTATTTGCCTTTAGTAAAACCACCCCATTGTGTTGCTACCCCTTCAATCAAGCTTCAGCATGAGGCAACATCTTTGTCTTTCTAAACTAACAGATAAAACAGTTCGCATATTTATTTAGCTTTTTGTCTGGAACTTAGTACTAACATAAGCCAATACTTTAGAAAGGCCCCTGTGCTAGAGCAAATGTACACAAGAATGCCAACTAGTTCAAGTTAGTTCAAGCAAACATGCCTAGATTGTACTGCAAACACTTCAGGGTTTATTATTTTTACATATACATATTTATGTATATATATGTATACATACTTTTACATATTGCTGCCCAGTAATTCTAAGTTGAACTTGTACTGTTTAAAAGAAGAACAGACAGAACTGCAGACAAGATACAATGGGCACCTCTGTTAGACCATTTAGTCTGGTCTTCTCCATTAGGCTTTCCAAAGGAATGTCAACAGCTATGGAGCCTACAGTTTTTTTTACTATAGAACAGCTCTATGTATCTGTGCATCAAAATATGTAAGTTGTATTGCAAAAACGTGCTATGTCTATGTGTGTAACTAATAGCTGCTGGGCCCTGGTATTGGACCTAATTTTTGGAGAGTAAGGCGTATGAAGTGATCCCACAATGGGGTGTTTGTGTAAGAAAGCTTCAACACTTCCAATTCAGTAGTCCTTAGCTACAGCCGTATATGGGAAATCATTTGCTGATATCTGGACCTCACATGTCACAGTTGAGGACTGACAACTTAGTAGGGGTCAGGCCAGACAAAAGCTCAATTCCAACTTAAAGCCTAACTCCAAGTATACATTCATTTAAAATAGTTTGTTTGGGTCAAGCTGGCTCAAACAAATTATTTCCTATACTAATAAATAGGCCCGCTGCCAGAGCTGTATGGAGAAGCTGGTGGATAATTTCACAATTTCTTCCTCGTCCAATCAGAAGCCTTGTACTCATTGATAAATACAAGGCTTCCTGTGAATGGCTGAGCAGCACTCAGTCCAACTCAATTTTGAGTCTATGACTAAGGCCTGTGTAGGCTGAACAGCGTTTGTTCTTGTCTTGGAATGTTTTATCCCATATAAAGAAATAAAGTGAAGAAACTATTTTTTGCTGCTGCCATTTTACATGCTTGCTGACTTCAAAGTTTAATGATTAGAATAGTGTATGTAGCGGATACTACAGTGCCTTGAAAAAGTATTCATACCCCTTGATATTTTCCACATTTTGTCATGTTACAACCGAAACCGTAAATGTATTTTATTGGGATTTTTTGTGATAGACCAACACAAAGTGGTACATAATTGTGAAGTAAAAGGAAAATGATAAATGGTTTTCAACATTTTTTACAAATAAATATCTGAAAAGTGTGGCCTGAATTTGTTTTCAGCCCCCTTTACTCTGATACCCCTAACTAAAATCTAGTGGAACCAATTGCCTTCAAAAGTCACCTAATTAGTAAATAGAGTCCACCTGTGTGTAATTAAATATCAATATAAATACAGCTGTTCTGCGAAGCCCTCAGTGGTTTGTCAGAGAACATTAGTGAACAAACCACATCATGAAGGCCAAGACAGGTCAGGGATAAAGTTGTGGGGAGGTGTAAACCAGGGTTAGGTTATAAAAAATACCCAAAGCGTTGAACATTTCATGGAGCACTGTTCAATCTATCATCCAAAAATGGAAAGCGCATGGCACAATGGCAACCCTACCAAGACATATCCATCCAAGTAAACGGACAGGCTGGGCAAGGAGAGCATTAATCAGAGAAGCACCAAAGAGGCCTATGGTAACTATGGAGGAGTTGCAGAGATCCACAGCTCAGGTGGAAGAATCTGTCCACAGGAAAACTATTAATCACACACTCCACAAAACTGGCCCTTATGGAAGAGTAGCAAGAAGAAAGTCATTGTTGAAAGAAAGCCATAAAAAGTCCCATTTGCAGTTTGCGAGATGCCATGTGAGGGACACAGCAAACATGTGGAAGAAGGTGCTCTGGTCAGATGAGACCAAAAGTGAGCTATGTGTGGCAGAAAACACTGCACATCACACTGAACACACCATCCCCACCATGAAACATGGTGGTGGCAGCATCACGTTGTGGGGATGCTTTTCTTCAGCAGGGACAGGGAAGCTGGTCAGAGTTGATAGGAAGATGGATGGAGCCAAATACAGGGCAATCTTACAAGAAAACCTGTTAGCCTCTGCAAAAGACTTGAGACTGGCGCAGAGGTTCACCTTCCAGCAGGACAACGACCCTAAACATACAGCCAGAGCTACAATGGAATGATTTATTTCAAAGCATATTCATGTGTTAGAATGGCCCAGTCAAAGTTCAGACCTAAATCCAATTGAGGATCTGTGGCAAGACTTGAAAATTGCTGTTCACAGACACTATTTGACAGAGTTTAAGCTATTTTGCAAAGAAGAATGGGCAAAAATTTCACTCTAGATGTGCAAAGCTGGTAGAGACATCCCCAAAAAGACTTGCAGCTGTAATTGCAGAGAAAGGTGGTTCTACAAAGTATTGACTCAGGGGGGCTGAATACAAATGCACACCACACTTTTCAGATATTTATTTGTAAAACATTATCAAAGTCATTTATCATTTTCCTTCCACTTCACAATTATGTGTCACTTTGTGTTGGTCTATCACATAAAATCCCAATAACATACATTTACGTTTTTGGTTGTAACATGACAAAATGTGGAAAATGTCAATGGATATGAATACTTTTTCAAGGCACTGTACATTCAGTTTATACTTGGCTGAAAGCAGGCGCATCCATTAGTAAAGGAAATAAGACTGTCTGGCCCAAACAAACTATTTAATACAAACGTAGACCTGCAGCTAGGCCTTTAAGTGGTTGTAAACCTCAGACATGAAATATGAACAAAACATATCCCTCTATAGTGTGTACTTGTCTCAATTAAGAGCGCCAAGTGTAAATTCTGTCTGCTGCTTCTTTCCTCTCCTATCTACACGAGTCACTTCTGACAAGTTTTCCTGACACCAAGAGAAAAAGGTAACGAGCAAGGGACCTCCAGCTGACTGACAGCCTCAGCTCTGTACCTGTGAGCTGTGTTAAGGGGGTGTGTCCCCTCCCTCCAATCAGCTCTCATTGCTCTCCTCAAGGAGCTCTGCAAAGTGTGATTTCAACTCTCCACCCCCTGTTGTCTGACAGCTTAGACAAGCTTTATAAATTCTGAACTTTCAATGGATGTAGAAAAAAGAAGAATGCAGACAAGCAGGTACAACTTATGTAGGAGTAGTTGTTTCATCTCTGTGTATCACGTGAGGCCAGTCACTTCACTGGGCATATGGAAGGGTTTACAACCACTTTAAATTGAACCTGTAAAAAACCTGGGCGTTTCTGACCAAGCACATGATGAAAAATGGAAAAGTAGTAGCTACTTGACAAGAAACATAAAATTCAAACCTTACTTGTTTGCTTTTGTATAATGTGGATTTGTTGTGGGCCTAATGCAGCAGCTGTTACCTATATGAACAGTCAGTGCTAAGAGCTTTTTCCCTCTCATTTATTATAAAAAGAACAGTGAACTAATTAGGAAAAAAAAAGGAACACATCTGGTTGACCGCTCAACTATGAACACTTTTCTTGAAACCACTTGAATAAAATCACATATCCACAAACAGTGGATGACATTATTAGAAAATATCTAAAGCATTTCAAGCTCACTCAGCGCTTATTCATAGCTGAAAGTAACTTGTTTTTTCCTATGTAGATGAATATTATGTTCATTATTTGCACAAATTGTATTCTTACCTGTGCAGTCTCTGCCATCTTTTGCTCAAAGTCAGATTTTACAGCAGCGTATTTCTCAACACAGCCCTTGTAGCTTTCTGTGGCTTTCTTGGCTTTTAATGATGCCTAGTAAAACAAAGATTTGAAAAGGTAAACGTTACTTAAAAAGAAACCTAATTGTCTAAAGCCAATACTGCCTAGACTAGCTAAAAAATAAGCATTACAGACAGCAGTCACCATTAAGTGCCTGCTCTTATCCTCCCATGTGCTCCTACACTGCCCTGATCCATCACCAGAACCCCTAGGAAAAAAAACAAAAAAACAGTACTTCAGTATAGGGGTTCCACAAGGGAACACCCCTGTCTCCTAAAGCATGGCACCAGAGTGGCTAACAAATTAAAGAAAACCAGAAATTGTGCTAATTGTGCCATTTTATGCAGCATAACTATTTTAAGAAACCTGAATAAAAATGTTGAAGATTTAGCACCTGTTACATATGTATTTTTTTAAAGCACATCATGCATTTTACAGAGTTTCAAATGCTTTGATTTAAAATGCAACAAAAAAGAAAAACGTGTTTTCAGTACATTTTCCATGTGTTGCCTCTGGCTAAAATGTAACGTGTTTTTACAAAAATCCACCAAAGATGCAACCAGCAGGATTTTTTAGAAACGCAAAGCACTGTCCTCTAATGTAACGCACTGATGTGAACAGCTTTATATATTACAGTGGTAATAACACTTTCATGTTTTAAGTGCACGGTTATCCTGCTTAGTATTGCGCATAAGATGCAGGTATGAACAAGCACTTGACAATAACTGTGAGATATCCCATAGCTTACAACCCTCTGCCAGAGCAGTTATAGTATTTTTTTTTGCAGTTAGGGCCTGAAGGTTAGTTAAAACCACCAAAACATTATATAATTCCTGAAAGAAAAAAAATAGAGGTAGTTTTTAATGTAACATATTAGTTCAACTATTTTTTAAAATCCGTATTTTCAGTAAAGCATACACAAAAGATTAATTAGAAAACACAAATTATTACCCAATTTTTGGTAAACAATAACAGCTAAGAAAATGTTGAGTAAACTGATACCAAACATGCCAAGCCTTACAATTGTGTGCGTCTGTGAAACGGGGACAAGTTACAGTATCTGAAACTGTCCATAGGCGACAATTTTCAGGTTATCAGTTCAGAGTTTACTGTGATCAGTTGGTAACTGTTAATCATTTTTGCATACTTGGGCACACCCAATGCATGGGTTTATGCTTGTACTGTATGTACAGGGGGAAGGACGGCTTATTTAAAAAAAAAAAAAAAAAAAAAGTGTGTTTGATTTTAACGTGGTCACATTTTTTTTGTTTTTACTTAGTGCTATCACATAGGTGACTTATTGCTATCACATAGAGGCCTTACACCGATAGCAGTGTAAGGGTGAAGAGAGTTTGTTTCTCTGGGACAGAAAATAGGAGGAATTCTTCCTGACAAGACTCACAAGGGTTTAACCCTTCCTTACTTGCACTTAATTTTTGTGGTGTCCCATGCCTCTGCCTGGTACACATCCAGAAATCTAAAACAATTCCTCAGCATGTTATAGCTGGGTAGGTTTGAACTGAAACATAGGCCTCACTCCCATGATGCAACAAGAGCTTTCCCAAGTCATGTCCTCTATGGACCTGACTAGCAATCAGCATTATGTAGGTGATGCTTTTAATTATGTATTTTGCAAAGCGTCATCTACTTCATTTGTATATTTCCTGCTCTCATAATTCAATAAACCGCAAAAAAAAAAAAAAATCATTGAATTGCTTATATAATAATCAGGGTTTAGTGTTCTTTCTTTTGTATTGAAAACAGAAAACAAAGGCCATTTTTTTTCTTGCACAACATATGAATATTTGAGGCAGGAAGATCCCTTAAACACGAATGGTTTTTGAAAAGTACCATTAATTCTTAAAAAGACGTCTGGTATTATGGCACATGACCAGTTCAAATGTAAATTTGGCATCTTTAAAAAAAATGTATAATAAAGCAGGTCATCAACCCATCATGCCACGCACTCTTTTTTTAAACCAAACAATCTGCAAGCTCTCTGTATGAATACTTGTGACTAAAAATAATCACATCCTAATTGTCTTAACATGGGTGGGGGACAAGAAAACAAGGCTGAGATTAGCTGTGACAACTATTTTATGTGGATTAACTCCCTTGCGTCTAAAGTTAAGAACATTTAAAAGGACAATAACCTCAGAGCATAAATAGAAAACATAACATACTGTATACTGTACAAATGCCTTATTTCAACAGGTCTGGCTGAATGCATATCTGTATTTACTGGCAGACCTATAAGTAGGGATCATGGGATGACAGTCCATAATGCCTACTCAGTTCCCTTCTTGTTCCCAGGATAGAGGCTCTTTAGTTGTCCCTGTTCTTCACTTCATTTAGGCTGGCATACAACAGGCATCTTAAGTGGAATTCAAGTCTGGATCTAAGCTTAAAACTGCTCCCACCACCCTTCTAACTACCCTGTAGAAAGAAGGTACAAGTATACAAGTCTCTATTTTTGTTCCATTTAAAAAATGGAAGCAGACCTAAGTGGATATAAATGGATAGAGTTTATTTTTGCATTGGTTGCAAGGAGCCGTCACCAGTCAACGTCCTACCAACCAGTGACTCATCAGGGGAATCCCTGCGGATAGCAGAATGTAAACAAATTGGGGGGGGCTGCAGTGTGTGTGTGTGTGCGCGGAAGGGGGATGGGGGGGCAGTGTGTACAGAGAGGGTGGAGAGTGCACGCAGAGGCTGTCACTTGCCAGCTCCAAATGACATTGCCAATTCTCCGCACCGCTAAAGTAAACAAAGGGGCAGGGTAATCCTGTGACATCACCTGGTGACACCACCCCTTTGTTTATTTTAGTGTGGGGAGATGCGGAGCTGTCATTCGGCCCTACTGCTGAGGTAGCCAAAGGGGCGGGGTCACTATATGAAAAACATATAGTTGTGCTTACATTACATAACGCATGCATGGAACTCAAAAACTTTGTCTGCTTGAGCTCTATTAGTGGCAAATCAAGGGATTTTAGTAACATGTTACTATACACCCCCTTCCCTACCCTCACTGTGACCTGCTGATTGTAGATGCAATGCTTCGCACGCTCCTGAGCAAAAAAAATAATACAAGCACATTTTATAAACTGCTAAAATATGTGCATTTATATATTTTTATTGGTGAGCCTTTAAATTGATCATACACTAGTAGACTTTCTTTTAAAAACTTTTGGCATTCAAATTGTTAGTGTGGTTATACTGTAGTCAAGGTTTGTTTTCGACTTAAGTGACGAAAAATTTGATTGACTTTATCAGTGAATTTACTTTTCATTCGAGAAAGTCCTATCACATCAAAATCAAATGTTAAAAGCGAACATTATTTAAATATTTTTGAATTTCATTCTTCGGCATCCAATGTAAGGATGAGAATTTTTGATTGAATGTCTTTGAAAATCTACTAGTATATGGTCAGCGTTACATTCAGGTCAGAGACGTCCCTACCCTATGCATCTGACCTTTATAATTTGCAGTCCATCTCATCTGGTCAGTGAGTCTTTCTGAAGGTAGTTGTGGATAAGGGCCCTTTCACACAAGCATTCAATCTGGATCTGTCTGTCAGATTTTCAGACCAATCTAGACTGAACCACAATGTATGTCTATGGGCAGGCAGATATAAACAGACGTGTATCCGGCGATTTATGTGTGCAGAAAAAAAAAAGTTTGATTCCTTTTCCATTCTTGAGAACATTAACAGATGTCCAATTACGTCCATTTGGTTTTAAGGAAGAAACACTTTTCATTTATACTTTTGCCCACCTACATAAAACTTTTTTCTTCAAAAGTCAACAGGTGACGTCACCACCTAGGCTCTGCAACGGTTGTGGTCGCTCTCTCCTCTTCCCTGAAGCCAGCCACATGACTAAACCAGATAGCCCTTAGATTAGGTGAGTATATACATCTTTCCTTTACAAGCTAGTTAGTATAGGGCTTATAGGTTTAGACTGCACTTCTACTTTAAAGTGATATTAAACCCAGGACCCTGCATTCACTCTATCTGGTCTCCCACAGTACACACAACATGGAAATACAATTATTTTAGTAAATATAAAGCGCTAAATACTTTTTCTCATCAGCAGTTAGAGCAGTCTTGTGACTTCAGCAGAGCACTGGTTAAAGCTTGCTGGAGGAGTTTTCTTTCTGCTCTAGGAGGATGTGAAACCCTTGACCCTCTGTCTGGACAGTGCTGATTGGCCCTGTGCTGATCACATGAACTCTCCTTAGGAAAAAAAAAACAACAACTCTCTAATACACACCAAACTGAGCATGTGCATGTGACTACAGATTCAGTCTGTGTCAGCTGGTCATTTCAACAAGAGGGGCAGAGAAGAAAAGATCAAACAGCCTTTTTACACCATGCAGAGGATTAACCCCTTAGGTTCCACAGTGAGTATAACAAGCATACTTTTCTGCAAATACAGACTGATTTTACTGTTGTGGGTTTAGTAAAACTTCAAGGTGTAGGATCCATTTCCAAGGACATTGTGTGGTGAATAAAACACAGCTACACAGAAAGATTGTCAACTCTGAAACATTATTTTTTTTTTGTAGTACATATTTGAACTTCAGCACTGGTTATGTATGTGGATATATTATTCTATTTATTTCATCACAGCTGCTTTTAAAATTATAATGGTTTCCAAATCTGTTTATTTGTTGGCGCAGTTGTAGGGGATATATTATCACCTTCAAGCATTGATTGTGGTGTAGTGCATATGTTTTGTTTGATTTTGCCTTCTAGACATACACTTTAAGCCTAGTACTCAAGTTAGCCAAAAGAGAGCGTATATGAAAAATAGGAGAGATATGACAGTGAGTGCAGATCTGCATTCAGCAATCAATGCACCCCTGTTCTTTGAGCCATAAAGCTTATTGCAAAGATGTAGCCTGCCTTGGTAGAATCAATCTTTGAAATGCCTGAGATACTGCAGGTATGCGATTGGGTGCTCGGTAATTCCTTAACCAATGCAAAAGTGTTTTTTTTTCTTTACAAAAGCAAATGCCAGCTTAGTTTTATTCATCTTTTAGCACAGAATAAGGAAGATACTGTTGCCAGTTAATACGGCCTTTGGTGTTTTCCTCTTACACGCAGTTTAAGGATTTCCTTGTATTACATTATGTCTGCAGACAAATATGGGAACTGCGGCAATAGGTGAGGCTGCCCATTTCTCAAACAGCAATAGTGTGACAGCAGGGCCAGTACACAATATACTGTACAATCAGGCTAAAATGAAGGGCTCTCTAAGATTCCCTTTTCAAGAGAAAGATTAGAATATGAACTGCACTGCAAGCACATTGAAGGACTCAAAGCCTAAATCCATACTGCATTTAGTTTCTAGGACTGCATAAAGCATTCAGTTACAGTGATGGCCCAGAAAAATCATACAAAACATGAGGTCACAAAGAAATCCCATATTTGCATACAGCAAGTGAAATTTAATTTCTATGTTCACGTCTAAGCAAATGGATGCAATAAATGATAAAGTAGCAGCGCTAGCTCTACTGGATGAACGTGTGTCACTATAATAAGCAGGAAGCTGTTAAAATAATTTATTAAAACCTCTAAATATAATTACAGACAACATTGTTATCTGCTTTTCTTTCAGAAGAGCAGTAAACATGCAACCTTGGAACCTGCCCCTTCAATTACATTATGCTAATGGACAGCACAGTGAACAAAAGGTGGCTAAGGACTCATTCAAAAGGATGCAGAACAGGAGTTTATTTAACGCGCCCAGAAAAACATGGAGATTTATGCAGGCAGCCCATGTTAGTCAATGGGACACAGCACCCACACATCTGAGTTTGACAGGTATGCAGGGATGGGTGCATGGCCCCGAACACAGTCAGTGTGTCATGCGCACATCCTTGCACACCTTTCAAACTTGGAGGCGAGTATACAGTTGCTGTGTCTCCACTAACACAGACTGTCTGTATGCGGTTCTATGCTGCCCTAGATGCATAAACAAATATCTTTTCATGCTATACAGGCCTTTGCACTCCCGTGAATAAGCCCTATATTGGAAGTTTGTCTTTTAGCCTTAGTATCCTTTGTACTATTGTTGTGGAGTTTCCATGTACAATTTGTATCTGCATGAGGTTTTCAAGGGCACACGGACACTGCTAAACTCCTTCTGAAAAAGCTAGCTACCTGGTTGTTATGATGATCTCTGGTGTTAACACTTTTGAGTCACAGACCCTCAAAAGAAGTATGAAGCAAGTGATGCAAGAACTCCAGATCTGAGATCTAGTGAACAGAAAATTGGTGTGACAGCCAGAAAATTAGCATTTTTTGAAAAAGAGGTCAGCATTCTACATAATATTCTCAGGTTTCCATTAAAGCAAAGAGTGTTGTCAGTTAAAACACAACACCCAGTTCATTATGTTTCTCTGGAGCAGAAGACTTATCTTTGTTACCTTTTCTATCTCTTTCTGGGCTGCGCCTTCCTTCTTCAGCTTCTCCTGCTCCACACACTTGATGTTGTACAGTTCCTTGGCTTTCTGCAGGGCTTGAGTAGTACTCTGAATGTTCTGTACAGCCTCCAAAGTTCCAGATACTTCCTCCTTAGTCTGCCAAATGTAAACAAATAAAGAATCATCTATTTAATTGTCCAACAGCTTTTAGTAAGCCCAGATTAATAGAGGCAATCTTTCAAAAGACAGATACCTTTTTATGAGACTTCAGTTGTTCTTCCCCATATTTTTGGAGCTCTTTTATAAGGTCCTGTAATTTCTTGACAAGTTCTAGATGACAGCCAGCAAGCTTTTCTGTTGAAGTTTTAAAGACATCCCAAACAGGTCCAAAGGTCCTATGTAAGAAATGGCATGCCAAGTCATTTTTCTTAAATGTAAATTGAAATCTTAAAAAAGCCTACTGTTGTTTAATTACTCAAACATACCCAAGTTGTGTATAATTGCTAGCAGTCTTGGCAAGTTTGGTCATTGACCGAGAATAAGCGTCTTCAATTGTCGACCTGTGAAGGTAGTTATAGAACAAGTTGGGGTGTGTAAAGCAGACCTGACAGATTTTAACAAAATGATAGGACAGGGATAGTACAAGTAATATTTAATTTAATTATAAAGACCTCAGAGCAAACCCATGATTACAAAAGAGTGGTAGTCACATTATTTAATATAGGGGACCTCAAGTGTGGCCCCTGACATCACCAAAAAGCCACACATAATATTCAGTAAATGTCATGCTACAGCAGGCTATCGGACTGCAGACATACAACAGGAGACGGTCAGAGACTGCAGACACGACACGGGAGACGGTCAGAGACTGCAGACACGACACGGGAGACGGTCAGAGACTGCAGACACGACACGGGAGACGATCAGAGACTGCAGACACGACACGGGAGACGATCAGAGACTGCAGACACGACACGGGAGACGATCAGAGACTGCAGACACGACACGGGAGACGATCAGAGACTGCAGACACGACACGGGAGACGATCAGAGACTGCAGACACGACACGGGAGACTGCAGACACGACACGGGAGACGATCAGAGACTGCAGACACGACACGGGAGACGATCAGAGACTGCAGACACGACACGGGAGACGATCAGAGACTGCAGACACGACAGGGGAGACGATCAGAGACTGCAGACACGACAGGGGAGACGATCAGAGACTGCAGACACGACAGGGGAGACGATCAGAGACTGCAGACACGACAGGGGAGACGATCAGAGACTGTAGACACGACAGGGGAGACTATCAGAGACTGCAGACACGACACAAGAGACTATCAGAGACTGCAGACACGACACAAGAGACTATCAGAGACTGCAGACACGACACAAGAGACTATCAGAGACTGCAGACACGACACAAGAGACTATCAGAGACTGCAGACACGACACAAGAGACTATCAGAGACTGCAGACACGACACAAGAGACTATCAGAGACTGCAGACACGACACAAGAGACTATCAGAGACTGCAGACACGACACAGGAGACTATCAGAGACTGCAGACACGACACAGGAGACTATCAGAGACTGCAGACACGACACAGGAGGCTATCAGAGACTGCGGACACGACACAGGAGGCTATCAGAGACTGCAGACACGACACAGGAGGCTATCAGAGACTGCAGACACGACACAGGAGGCTATCAGAGACTGCAGACCCGACACAGGAGGTAAAGTTGATCCAGAGAATATCCGTTTGCCACTCGGGGGATCAGGAAGGAATTTTTTCCCCTGCAGGAGCACATTTGATCATGCTTTGCTGAGTTTTTTGCCTTCCTCTGGATCAACTGTGGGTATAGGATTATAACTTTTTTTTTTTTAATTGGTTGAACTGGATGGACTTTTGTCTTTTTTCAGCCAGACTAACTATGTAAGTATAGCTGCCTAACATGGATTAATTAGCACCAATTGATGTGACAGTGAAAATCACAGGTAGAGGCAGACCACTTGTATACAATGGCAGACTCTGTTCATCTGGCCTCACAGGAGTATGACGTGCATACCTCTCCCATTCCTGGCACCATCAGAGGGTGGAGTCTAGAAACTGCAAGAGCTGATTGTCTTGTTTCACTGAGTTGTCTTACACTGATCGAGGGATAAACACTGCCTAAAACTAGGTACACTTAATAAAACCTACTAAAAACATGCACATTGCCTTGCAGAATACAGAGAAAAGAAGCGAAAAGTCAAAAGGTAAGAAATCATAATTGCAAAGATTACTGATATATCAAAATACCTAATGTGTTTAAAAAAAAACAGCCTTTTTTTTTTTTTAAGCACGCCATTTCTAACATATACTGTAAACTCCATAAACCAAGTACATTGTCAATACCCCTACCAAGAGCTTTATGTGTAATACAGAATTAAAGATGTCAAATTTAATTATAAACAAATTGATTACACTCTAATCAGGAACATGCACATCTAAAGGGATGCTAGGAATATGTTCTTTTATATAATGCTCAGTATCAGCAGTACAGTGACTGACACCAGTCCTGTGGATCACGCACACATGACAAAGAGCAAAAATGACTGATGACAGAGAAAGCCAATAGACAATGAAAGTATAGATCAGGAGGAGAGGGGATTGATGATGATTGAAGATGTTCAGATAGGCATGAAGGCAGCTAAAGACAGCTGCTTGCAGCGTCAAAGGACTACTACTTTGGAGATACAAACTCGAAGGGAATCCGATTCAACACAGAAGACTTGCTACATGTGTGGGAAAGAAAAGATAAAGCTGAAATTCAGCTTTAAATCTTTTATAACGGTACAATTTTGGCAGTAGAACATTTTCACAGCTTAAGAATAGCCATGGGGGGTTGTCCCTTCCCTGCTGTGTGCCAGTGTAGAAGCTTTTTATGAAGCATTCCAAAGCATTAGCCTTAAACTTCCCAGCAGTAAAATGTTTTAAAGAACAGTAGTTAAAGTGGAAGTTTAGTCAAAATCTAACTAAGGCTGAACCTACTCCCACTCTAGGCCTATTTTATAACACCCTGTAAAGAAAAGATCTGTATAACCTATTCAGAAACCATTCTGGTCTGGTCACATGATCTCACCAACGGCGTCTTCTGTGTAGAGGTGAGATCACAGAGAACGACTACAAATGCCTGTCACCCATAGGCTTACTATGGGGCATCTGTTGTCGGCTACCCCTCTGGAAAG
Source organism: Staurois parvus (assembly GCF_062004578.1). Classification (NCBI taxonomy): domain Eukaryota; kingdom Metazoa; phylum Chordata; class Amphibia; order Anura; family Ranidae; genus Staurois; species Staurois parvus. Next base: position 23,038 of record NW_028319363.1, read on the forward strand.
GACCCTTTGCCAGCTCCTTCCCCACAGCCTGCACTGACAGTCTGGTGTTGATGACCCGGGGAAGTAGTGATGTCACTTCCCCCATTGTGACAGTGTTAGGCCTAGCAATTAGCTGCTAGACCTAATCACTGTCATGGGAGGTGGTCACATTCCCCTCTATACTCAGGTGTGGATGCAGGGGAGAGCTGGTAAGGAGAGCATAAGACCGATGAAAAGAAAATAATGCTAGGTACACTTTTGGGAAAACACTGCAATAATTTAAAACACATGGTCATGTATTATGCTATACCTTCCCTTTAAAATGCGTATTATAAAGTGTAGATTTCCGACGTTATAGGAAACATCTAGAAATCTTAATTGTACCTAGGCAATATACTGAAAAATATACAATTTGTCTTGAACTCCTCTGTGCCTACAGCCTCCTACATTGCACTGTATGTCTCTGACTGCTAGTCTCAGAAGATCTGGATCAAGATTTTGTGTTCTCACTGCTGAGCAACTCACTGTTGTCCGATATGAGAAAGCAATAGCTTCCTCTACCAAATTCGCCACCTCCACACAGGGATGCAGTGCAGAACAAAGCATGAAAAGTCAATCACAGGAAAAAATCAGCTGCAAGGAGACCACAATTAGTCCTGCTTTTTTGGGGGCACAAAGTTTAGGTCCTGTTTAAAGTGTGTCCACAGTCCAGTTTTATCATTAAACATTTAGAGAGCCCCATCGCCAAACTAATATTAGTTTTTCAATTTAAAACTTTTTTTTTCCCTTTTTTTTTTTTTTTTTTTTTTTAAACAACCCTGATGTACAGATGACACTCAGGGCTCACACATACAACCAAAACCTAAAATTCTGAACAAAATACAAATGGTGGCTTCGAACAAAAGTTTTATATCCAAGAGCTAACAATAGGTAAAGCATCAAAAAGGGTTAACTTTTACAGCTGGTAACAACTGCCAAAGTCAGTGCTTTTTGGCAACAATTTGGATGCAATAATTCAGGAATAAATAGGACACAGCTGGAATCACAAAGCCTTGACTGTTCCAGTGACAAAGAGCAATGACACGAGGCTGACACTACTTTGCGCCATCGATTCATGGGACTCATGATAATATTAACAAATGAAATCACAAATACTTCATACATAAAATTATCTTTCTGTTGATTACTCTGGCTGCATATGAACCCATGTTCACTAGCAATGCAACAATTAGTCATTGCTTCTGAATAAGTGACAGAGTGCCAACAAGCAATAAACATTTAAGGCGGTTCCCAAATCTTCCAGAATGCTGGGCAACGAAGGCCATGGAAGACATATAGAATGTGTACACAGGTAAGAATTAGGTCATTTCAGACCTCACTGGCTACATACAATTCTAATGTGAGTGAATTGCAAAGCAGTGAAGCCAGGAAGAGGCAACGAGCAATGACAGCATAAACATACATACTGTACATGTACATACACACAAATACATATATACACACATACATACAAATGCCTATTTCAAGACTAAAACATGTAAACACATTTGACAATTCGTCCCTTACTTAGTGTAGTTCACATATAAGTCTCCAAGAACTTTAAGAACCAAATTACAAATTATATTCATCCTTCAAAGAAAAAATTTACAGCGGTTTTAATCATCCCCTACTCTATCCAAAATGAAAAAAATAGGAATTTTGACTTACCTATAAATTCCTTTTCTTGGAGCACAGTACAAGACACAGGACTTGTATTCATAGACCATGAGTTATATGCAACTACCTGCAGGTGTATTGCATATTCCTTGTCATGATTCAGTGCAGGACAAAAGGGAAAGAACAATGTGCTCAATGAGATGGAAAGAAGAGACCACCTTCATTGGCATGAAGGAACGTTTTGGTCTAAAACCACTTTATCCTTGGGTAAAACAAGAATGGGTTCTTTAAAGGAAAGAACTAATTCAGAAAAATGGCTAAAGCCTGGTACGTGGTAAAGTTTTTTTTCATTCTGGCAGATCACAGTACTATCACAAGTGATTTTAGTACAGCAATCTCTCTAGTTGTGCTACTGTGTTATGACAGGGGGACCAACTCCCTGAAGAAAATTCATGATGAGGGATTGTGAGGCAAGAGGTTTCTGGATAAAGAAGAAACCTGTTCTCTGAAGGTACTCAGGGCCAGGTGCTGGTCAAGGCCAAGCTGAAGAAAGACCAAAACACAAGGGAAAGCATTCCATGAGACTTACCTCCCTGTCCTTGCAACAGGCCAAGTAAACATTCCATGTACTATGGTAAATCTTGCGGCATCAGAAATATTTCTATCCTTTAGGACTTGGGTTTCAAAAGCCATGCCATTAAAGCCTGCAATAGCAGGCTGAAGCAGGGAGGAATAAGGAGCCTTAGGACAGGACTAGAGTCTGTTTGAAAGAAATCAATGCTTGTCCTCCAGTAGTCCAAGTATGTTTGTGTACCACAATCTTCTGGGCCAATCTGGGAATCATCAGAACCCTCCTCTATCTTGCGCAGCAGTCAGGGGCAGATATTCATCGTAGGGATGGCATAAACCAGCTTGTATTGAGACCAAGGAATCACTCAATGCAACCACTGCAAAGGCTAGAGGATCCCTTGTTTAGTTTGTTGTTGAACTTATGGTCCAGAATGCCCACATCCAGTATTCCCCACCTTTGACAGGGATTTTGAAAGAGCTGGGTACAGAGACCATTTCCCCAAATCTAGGGGTTGGCAACTTAGGTATGAAGGTCCAGTGTTGTAGAGACAATCTGATGGCTCACAAATGCAGGATGTTGACAGAAAGTTTCAACTCCTGTTGGGACCAGGTTCCCCTGGACAGTAATGGAGTTGTAAACGCTACCTCTACCTGAAAGGCTGGCATCCTTTGTCAGCATTTTCCAGGACATGTGAAGGAAACACTTTCCCAACTCGAGGGCTGGATTGGAGATCCCTCAAATCAGGGAGAACTTTGAGTAGAAATGGACATAGGCATTGGGCAATCCAAGGACTGGATTTGCTTGTCCCGCATCATGAGTATGTTGAATTGAAAAGATCTGGAGATAAACTGGACCAAAAAAAAAACAAAAAAAAAAAAAAACTTATCAAGCCCAGAACCTTCATTCAGTTTCCAATTGGGGATGGGGGGGGCTGCTTTGACCCTGCTTGGCACTTTTGTTTTGGGAGAAGGAAAATTCTGGACGTTGGTAGCCAAGAGTGTGGCTGAGGAATAATTCAGTAGAAGGTCCTCCGGGTAACCTGTGACATGAATGCCCTGAGTTCATAAAAAAAAAGCCAGAACTGGGGGAAGCACATTTGTGAACACTCAGGGTGAAGAAGAAGAAGCCCAAATGGTAGTGCTAAAATTGATTTTCCACAGCAAAATACAAAAAACATTGATGTGATAGGAAAACAGCTATGTGTAGACATCTTATATATCTACCGGTGTCATAATTTCCCATTGTTTTAGAGAAGCAATGACAGATATTGATGACTCCATTCAGAATTTTGGCATATGTAGAAATTTGTTTAGCGACTTTAAATCTAGTATAGGGCTGAAGCCCCCATTTGGTTTTGGGATTGTGAATAGGTGTGAACAGAAGCCCTGAAACAGTTCTTCTAAAAGAAATGGTACAACCATTCTCCTTGTGCCTTAGGTAAAACAGTCATTAAATCTGCTTTCTTTTGGTCTGAAGTTGACAAATTGGAAGGCAAAAAACCAGAAGCAGGCAGAAATAGAACTCTACTTTACACCTCTTTGAAATGGCTGAATAGATCCAGAGGTCTAGCATGTATCGGATCCAAACTGGCAAAATGTGAACAAATGTTCCCTACTCTTAGGAGCGGAAGCACCCCTCCATTGCTAGGAAGGCTTCTGGGCAGGCTTGGTAAACTTGGGAATGCAAGGCTTGTTGCAAAAGAAGGTGTTAAGCCTTGGTTTGGAGGTAGACACCTGGAAAAAGTGAAAATAACGCTTAGTTAAAAAATAAGTAGTAGCTGTATGAGTAGGAGACCAAAGTCTGGCACACTGAATTCTGACAGCGAGGGCTCCTCTGCTGTCAGAATCCACTAATTAGCACTGCAGCCTATTGGCTGAAACACTGATCGATTGAACATTTTCCAACAAGCCATAGATTGATTGAAATGATCGATCCCTGCTGAGCCGGCCAAATTTCGATCCATCTATGGCCAGCTTTAGGCTTTTCAGCACCTTTCCTTCAGTGACTTCTTTTATGAATTTATCAAAGAATTCCCCAAACAGGCTATCACAATCTAAAAGGCATGCATGGAAGATCCTTCTTACAAGCAGTTTTAGCAGACCAAGCTTTTAGCAACACAATCTTTTGCATAGTCACAAAGATAAGGGACATTCAAAAGACTTCATTAATCACATTCTTGAGAACGTTAACATGAAATAACAATGCTGGTGGCATCAGCAGTAATTATTCTAATACAGCAGGGTTCTCAAAGACAGATTCATGTTCTCTATTGGTCTTTTACAGTAAGCAATAGTCTGGCAAATGGACACAGCAGCAATGAATGGCTGCAGGTCAGGACTTTCAAGGGCAAAGAAGGCCTTTAAGAGAGCTTTCAGATGCCTATCAACAGAATTCCTTAAAAGAGGGAACATCCTCAATAGGAACTGTAAAGATCAGTACACGCTGCAAACGGCTGATTTTTGGACAGTGTGTACTCAGCTTAAGGTGTATATTGAGGAATTATATGGCAGGATTCACTAGGAACCAGTCCATTTCTTTTTAAAATGCTTTTCCACAGGATAAATCTCAGCAAAAAGCATTGGACCAATCCTTACAAGGTGCACAATCAATCTGTGCATGTATTGGAAAAGTCTTTCTGGACAGTTTTTGGTGCCATAGGGGCACGTGAAAAGTCTGGTGCTGTATGCAAAGACTAGTGTGCACCACATCAAATAGCCTTCCACAGTAGAGAACATTTAGCTTGAAGTCATAGCTTGTACTTCACACAAAATCAGTTACTTCAATACTTTCATCCATAATATCCTCAAGGAAAGGAAGTTCCGCTTCTGAATCCTGAAATGAATCAGGGGGAATAGAGGACATATAGCATTTCTGGCCTCTGGAAACCTAAGGTTCTAGATGTGCAGAAGTTTTCCAAATAATTCAGATATAGTGGCAGAGAAAACTGCGTTTGTCAGACAGGCCACATGTTGTGTGCTTGAAAGAGAGCCAGAGTCAGATAATGGGAGAGGTGTTACTGCTCTGGGACAATAGAATAGCCATCACCCTGAACGGCACTTAGTTTCCTGTAGGTCATCTGCAGAATGCATCCTATTTGGCCCTTTTATCCTAGCTTTCTTGAACCCATGGTCTGTCATTGCTAACTGAGGGAATCCCCAGCAGGGTACTCACAGTTTTGGAGTACAAAATGGATGGAGTTATGCATGTCCAGATATAGGAGCCACTATAACCCAGGTGCTGATTTGCTTGAAAGTAGCAGCAGGAATGCAGCAATGTGCTGTGCGTTCTCAGAGGAAAAGACAGGCAGGAAGGCATAATCTGGAGAGCATAACCCAGTTACCTGTTCTATCTGAGGCAAAGTGTGGAAAGAAGTAGAAATAAATGGCAAGTTTAAATTGCTTGCACCAAGAAACAAAATAGCAGGGGTTACTACAATAAAGTGAATATTCTCCAAATCCTCTGCCTAAAGAACCACATAATGTGCTACGCACTGCAGACAGTAAAACCCAGAAATGAATGTAAATACACAGGGAAATCCTATCTCACCATAACCACAACACTGCAGCTATTAAAGATCCAGGCTTCATCAGTCACAGTGAGCATACCCTTCAGCAATTTATTCAGGATCAGGGAGCAATAGAAAAGGACCACAGCCCTGGATCTTTATAGAACCTTGTGGCTATCTACAAAATGGTTTATGTACCAAGGTGAGCGTTGAATGCAGGATCCAGCACCAGAAGCAATCTTTACAGGCTGGTCCCACACAGTGGAGTTCCGAGGAGATCCCCAAGGGACACAGAGAGGGTAACTGATCCAGAAACTGCTAGGTAGCCAAGGGCAGTAAGCAGTTGGATCTTTATAGAAGCTAGAGAGAAAAAAAAATTGAATGGTTAGACCTTTTGTTCTCTGAAAAATTATTTCTTTTTCTATCACTGTAGGATGTCAGCAAAAAAAAAATAAAGTTTCACAAAGTGGGCAGTTATATATGATGCGTTCTGGGGGCAGCTCTAGCAAATTATGTGCCTGAAGGTATTTGTATTTATCCCACAGTCTAGGAAAAGTCCTGTGTTCTGTACGATTAAGAGAAACATTTTGGCTTTTGAAATACTTTAAAATTTCAGCTACTCAACATCAACCCTCCTGGCCTTACAAAATTCTGGTCCCCAAATTTTACTCTGCCCTATGCAGATTGTAGTAGTTGAGTCCACTGAAGTCTATGGGGATATCCAGATTTTCTAACAAGCTGCACAGTAACACTCAAATACTAAAAGCATGACAGCAGTTTAAGTGATGCAGCGGAACCAAAATTATTTACTACCTGATGTCTCTAAAGCCTCATATACACGATGAAAATATCGGAAGATGAGCGTCTATTTTTGGGGGGGGGGTTTGCATGCTAGTTGAAAGGGATCAGAATGTAGGGCGAGGAACATACATTTCCCTTCACTAGTCACATGTCGAAAGTGGAGAGGTTACTAAAGACAGAAAAGACAGAATACAACTTTGGAAGTAATTTAATGTATTAAATTGTAATGCATTTTTGTTTCAGAACATGTGCGGTCTTGGTCACGATTATTTATGGAAGAATACTGTACTGTTTAAATGAAAATCGTCCGTTCTGTTAACATATGAGAAACATTTTTGCGCTTGTCCCTTTGGGTAATTTCGCATGAACTGTAGTGACTGGATCTCAAAAGCTGTGTACTGACAATCAGATTATCAAATGATTGCTTTAAAAGTGGTATTTGTGGTCCAATTTTCTCATCGTGTGTACTATGTTTAAGGAAGCCATAAAGAAAAGTGTAATTTACACCTTACACCTAGGTGTCCCACCTGTACAAAAACGGTCTTGCGTTATCTATGAAAATCAGGTGGGCAACATTAATTGTGATAAATGGCATACCTGCTACAGCTTGCTTTTCAAGAACACCTGATCAAACCTGGCCAGTAATCCACTACATGGATGCATCAGTCATCAACTGATAGGCAGGTGTTCTGCTTATTACAGTCATTCAGAGGTGGGAGATGACAGGAATGGTAATGAAGGCAGCTGCAGACTGCTATGGCACAAACAGGCACTAAAAGGCTGCCTTGGATGCTTTAAATGCTGGCACAGCACAAACTGACTGAACACAGTATTTTAACACAAAATTACACAAATATGAAAAGAGAAGAGAAGACAGCACCTTTCCCGAATAAACTCCGAGAGCTCCTTTGTTGATATCTGGCCATGTTTCATGTTGTGATATAGCACATCGAAGCCATTATTCTTCTCCCCCTACAATAAAAAAAGAAGATGGAAAACTTTAATAAAACAACTGCACATAGGCAATCCTTCACAGTAACAGACGGAATGCATGGCATAAAAAGCAAATAGAATTATTAAAGCCACTATGTGACCGAAAATATTTAAAAATCACCTTGCGAAAGAAGGGAGGTAATACCTTTTCTACCACCTGAGCCTTCAATCTACTGTCTCTTTCAGAGCTATGCTACCTAAAGGATCTTCAGCATTTAAACCAACTCCAAGATTGTCATATGCCCGTTTCCCCCACTGCGCAATGTGGTTCCATTCACTACTTGCTGTTGTTTAGGTTTGTTCTCATATTACAGGTTTTTGGTAAATCTAAAGCAAAATTCTCAGGAAAATTGTATAGTGTATGGCCAGCCTAATGCAGGCCATAGATGGGGAGAAAACCGGACGATTTTTCTTTAAAAAAGCGAAAAATCAGTCGTTCAATCGGCCGACGTTACCAGGAACGGTAAAAAAAAAAAAAAAAAACGGCTGATTTTCATCCCGTCTATAGCCGGCAAAAAGTGTCTCTGCAGAGAGCTCCGCTATTTCTTTGACAGTTCTTTGACATTTATAGCGGCTGCAACAATGTATCTATTTGTATCCATTTCGGGTGCAGATGTTTTTATTCGGAAACAAATACATTGTTGCAGCCGCTATAAATGTCAAAGAACTGTCAAAGAAATAGAGGAGCTCTCTGCAGGGACACTTTTTGCCGGACTGGAATTCTTCTTCTTCTTCATCATCCTCTTCTTCTTCATCCTCTTCTTCTTCTTTTTGTCTTCCTCTTGCAGGTCACTGCTCATGCGCAGATTTTTTATTGGTAAAAAGATCGCCCGATTTGCCCATCACTGCCACGAAAATCGGCCAATCGGCCAATTTTTTTTCAAACTTTACCGATAAAAAAAATCTGCCAAAATACCGAAAAACGACCAATCTATTAACCCACTAACGATCCGAAAATCGGCCGATTTTATTTTCGGCCGAATAATCGGCCGATTTTTGACCCATCTATGGCCTGCATAAGTGTTTGTATCATGAATCAAGCCAAGGCGTTCATTCACATAAACAACAGGAGTAGAAACGTGTTAGTACACCCTGTGAATTTGGAGACCAAGGCCAGTCTACACTGCTCTGACTTTTTCAAATACATGTTAAAAATGCGCAATGTAGGCCTTCAGATTACTTAATACCCCAAAACATTGTATATCTGAAGCCACCCAGATGACTTTTACCAGAAAGCCAGAAGCCTGTTGAACAAAACTAAAACAAGCTGCCATTAACTTGCTTTAGCCCTTTTATTGCCATAACATGTGGGACATGTCACAAACAGTCAGATAGTTAACAGGTATATCCAACTACAGTGGGGTCTGGATACCTAAAAAGAATCTGTCACCAAACTATGCATTTCAACAATAATCTTCAAATAAGACCGTATGTGCATTTAGCATTGGTTCACACAGAAGCGACATGTGATTTACAAATCGCACCAGAAGTCACATCTAATTTATTTCTATGGCACTGTATTAATCAGTGCAATTTGTAATGTGATTTCAAAAACAGTTCCTGCGCTACTTTTTCTGATTTCATTGTAGCTTGCATTGACTTCAATTAAATGAAGTTGAAAGCTGCAGTGAAATATGAGGTGTAAATTGCACTGATATGCAGTTTTAAAATCGCACTACTTCAAGTGAATTGGTGTGAGTTCAAAGTTGCATTCAGTGTGCACCAGGGCTAAATGTATTTTAGACATGTTTTTTGACTGAAAAAGCTCATTTTGTAGACATTAAAAAACCCTGAGACTGCTGCCATTGCACCATCCGCTTACATGTCATTAGCCCCAGCAGACACAGAACTATCACTACTGACACAGTAAAGCAGGGGTCTTCAAACTTTCTACAGAAAGGGCCAGTTTACTGTCGTTCAGACTTTAGGAGGGCCGGACTACCAGTGGGAGTAAAAAATGCCCAATGTTTATTGGGGGGGGGGGGGGGGAGAAATATTCGGTGTCAGTGGGAGGAATAGTGCTGCATTTTCGTTGTCAGTGAAAGGAATTATGCCCCATCATTGGTGTCAGTGGTAGGAATTATGCGCAATTGTTAGTGTCAGGAATTATGTCCCGTGTTGATGTCAGTGGTAGAAATTATGCCCCATTGTTGGTGTCAGTGGCAGGACATATGCCCCATTGTTGGTGTCAGTGGCAGGACATATGCCCCATTGTTGGTGTCAGTGGCAGGACATATGCCCCATTGTTGGTGTCAGTGGCAGGACATATGCCCCATTGTTGGTGTCAGTGGCAGGACATATGCCCCATTGTTGGCGTCAGTGGCAGGACATATGCCCCATTGTTGGTGTCAGTGGCAGGACATATGCCCCATTGTTGGTGTCAGTGGCAGGACATATGCCCCATTGTTGGTGTCAGTGGCAGGACATATGCCCCATTGTTGGTGTCAGTGGCAGGACATATGCCCCATTGTTGGTGTCAGTGGCAGGACATATGCCCCATTGTTGGTGTCAGTGGCAGGACATATGCCCCATTGTTGGTGTCAGTGGCAGGACATATGCCCCATTGTTGGTGTCAGTGGCAGGACATATGCCCCATTGTTGGTGTCAGTGGCAGGACATATGCCCCAATGTTGGTGTCAGTGGCAAGAGAAATACTTCAAGGGCCAGGTAAAGGCAAGCAAAGGGCTACATCCAGCTGCAGGGCAGCAGTCTGGAGACCACTGCTCTATAGTATTCCCCCTTTGCTCCTCCCCCAGCAGCTACTTAAATGTTTATGTAGGGGGATGAAGGAATAGACAAAGGAGTCCTCCCAGAAGAAAAGGAGGGACGTGGCATTCAAGAAGGAAGGGTGCCTTCCAGAAAGGTAAAACTCTTATAGTAAGCAATACTGGATTTTTCTGTGGTATATACTGCAATTTTTTTAGGTTAGTGACAAGGTTTCTTTTAGAGCAGAGATCTCAGCACCATAATCTGAGATATATTGCAGAGCTATTTTCACACCCACAACTGCTTTACTCACCAAGAAAACTGATCATGAGGTCAAAATTTTAAACAGGGCCACACAGTAGTGTTAAATTTAAGACATTGGCATATGTTAAACCAAGGGGGACATATTCAGTATACCAAGCAAGAGTCAAAATGTTAAAAGCACTAATTCATAGCAACCAATCAGAATTCATTTGCTGCCCTCAGACCAGGCAAGTGAGATTCTGAGTGGCTGCTATGATTAGTGCACTTTACACAAAGCACTTTGCACTTGTACAAGTTTCTCTTTTGTAGGGAGGGTTGCAATGGAGTGCTAAGCTCCAGCCTTACCTTCAGTCTATATATAAAATTTAAGCAGAACCATGTGAACACTGGACACTTTAACCCCCTTCCTGCCAATGTCAGTTTACAGCACTGTCACACTGTTTTTTTTTTAGACAAATAAAGCTTTCCTTTGGTGGTATTTAATCACCACTGGGCTTTTATTTATTGATGGTATGGCATGATGGATAAGTATCTGCCTGTATTTCACAGCATTGGGGACACCATTGATCCTGACCAAATCTCCAACTCCATTTGCAGAAATGCAGCCTCAAACTTCCAAGGAACCTCCACCATGCTTCACTGTTGTCTCCAGACACTCATTATTGTACAGCTCTCCAGCCCTTTGCAAACAAACTGCCTTTTGCTACAGCCAAATATTTAAAATTTTGATTCATCAGTCCAAAGCACCTGCTGCCATTTTCCTGCCCCCCAGTTCCTATGTTTTCATGCATAGGTGAATCACTTAGCCTTGTTTCCATGTCCTAACACACATCATACTTAGAATTACACCCAAAAACACATTGTGTTACTCTTCCGAAGTATGGCGATACCACGTGTGATACTTTTTCACAGCCTTGCCACATAGAGGAGCCCAAAATCCAAAGAGCACCTTCAGGTGTTCCAGGGACATAAATTACACATCTAATTTTCTGACTTCCTATCACATTTTTAGAGACCCTGGAGCACCAGGATGGTGGAAGCACCCACAAAATGACTACATTTTGGAAAGCAAGCACCCCAAGTCATGGTGAGTCTTTTGAAGACTTGGGGAATGAGTAAAGGAAATTAAAATTATTTTTTACACAAAGTTGTCAGTTTAATAAGATATTTCTCACACAAAGCATGGGCATACTTAGCGTTCCAACTGAAAACACATACTTCCTGAGCATGGTGATACCACGTGTGAGACTCTTTTTTGATTATATATCGGAGATTGTATTTTGTGTATCAAAACGGATGTACTATAGTGGTCCCTTCTATACACGTTGTCAGGGAATATGAGATAGTGTAGTGTAACCTATGGCAGTCCCAGTTCCTATAAGCCAAACAAGCCTAGCCTACTGGTACGTGGCTTTCCCCAGCAATGCCATGTTCACTGGCCAGGATGTACAGGAAGCTGAAGAAAGAAAAAACAAAAAAGTTCCTGTGGTTCCAGGAGTGCCGTTGTCTGCAGGGAATGACTGGGGTCTTACAGGAATGAAGTCAGTGGTATGTGCTGATGGTATGTTCAGGCGACAGGCAAAGACATGGTCGACAAACAGGCAAAGGATCAGTCCACACAGCAGGCAGAAATGCTGTCAAACAGGCCAGGGTTAGTACATGCAGTGATTAGGAACACTAGGATTTATTTACAAAAGCTGGAGAATAGAAAATCAGGTGCACTTCTGCATAGACATCAATCAGCTTCCAGGTTTTAGGCTGCATTCACACTTGAGTTTTGTAGCTTGAAGCTCCAAAAACACTCAAACTTAAAAAAATCAATTGTTCTCTATGGTGCCTGTTCATGCGAGCAGATGTGAACGGGCAGCATAGAAAACATTTATTTGATTTATTACGTACCTTCCTTACCCCAGACACCACTAAACTACTCGTACACTCCCTGATTATCTCACGCCTTGACTACTGCAACTCCCTTCTCACCGGCCCACCATAGTGCAGGCTCTCCCCGCTCCAGACCATCCTGAACTCAGCGGCCAGACTCATTCACCTCACAAACCGCTCCACCTCTGCCACCCCCCTCTGCCTATCCCTCCACTGGTTCCCGATTGCCCAACGCATCAAATTCAAACTACTAACCCTGACCTACAAAGCCGTTCACAACACTGCCCCTGACTACCTCACCAATCTGATTCCCAAGTACCACCCTACCCGTACCCTTCACTCCTCACAGGACCTCCTATCTAGCTCTCTGGTCTCCTCCTCCCATGCACGACTGCAAGACTTCTCCAGGTCCTCCCCCATCCTCTGGAACTCACTGCCCCAATCCGTCAGACTGTCACCTTCCCTCCTCACCTTCAGGCGCTCCCTGAAAACCCATCTCTTCAGGAAAGCCTACCCCTCCCTCACCTAACAGCCATTCTCCTTCATTCCTCCTACCACTCCATCCCCCACAGCAACAACAACAGTACATGAGGGGTTAGAGGGCCCTATTCTTTTGAGCTTACAATCTAGGAGGGAGGGGATAGTGGCACAGGAGGAAGTCTGTGCCACTATCCCCTCCCTCCTAGATTGTAAGCTCAAAAGAATAGGGCCCTCTAACCCCTCATGTACTGTTGTTGTTGCTGTTCTGTTTCTTGTATTGCCCCCCCCCCCCCTCTATTGTACAGCGCTGAGTAAACCCTTTGGCACTATATAAACGCGATATAATAATAATATTTCAATTTGAGCTTTTATGGAGCTTCAAGCTACAAAACACTCAAGTGTGAATGCAGCCTTACTAAAAAAAGCTTAGCTGAACAAGCTGAAGTTAGAAATTGAATGGTTAATGCACAGGTGCATTAGATTCTGAGTGAACCAGTTTTAGTAAATCTCCCACTTGCTGGCTACAGTGGTCTGGTGACAGTGAAACTTGTGTAGCAGTGATCAGGAACACTTTTGCTGGCTTACACGGATCTGGTGACACTGGAGACTGGTGTGCCAGCAATCAAGGACACTGCTGCTGACTTCAGCAATCTGGCAACACTGGGGCTGGTATGGCAGCAATCAGAGAAATTGTTGCTAGCTTACACTAGTGTGCTGACATTACAACTGGTATTGAAGTAATTATGACACTGTTGCCCAAGGGTCCTCAGAGCGGTGCTGGTGGAATGAAAGTGAAAGTATGCAGGGGATTCCGCCGTGAAAGTACGCAGGGGGATGTCAAATATTTCAAAACACCCCACGGGCCGCATGCGGCTTGCCGAGGACATTTATCCAGCCCGCCGGGTGTTTTGAAATATTTGGCATCCCCCTGCGTACTTTCACGGCGGCATCCCCTGCATACTTTTCACTTTCATTCCACCAGCACCGCTCTGACTAGCTCTGCCTCTCCCTCCCTCAGCTGCCCCTCGGCTCCACCCCCAGTGATAGTACTGGGTGTTGGGGATGTAGATCCGGCCGGCGCGGTGAGTAAATGATAGAGGGGTGGAGTCTGTGATCTCTGGAGGGGCTGCCTGCAGTTCTCCCGCACTGGGCAGTGACAGACAGCCGAGGAGAAGGACACTGATCAGACTGCATTGAAATCTGCCGTCCAGCTCCCTCGCCAATCACATGGTGCTGAAAGCCAAAAAATGTTTTGTTTCTCACACAGCACCACTTAAAATAAGGACTGGTAACAAAGTAATTTCAAAATTTCATGCTACAAGCCTATGTGATATGGGAGAATAAAGATAAATAAAGCATGTTCTCTTTAACCAAAGTCCATTGTGCAGCTGAATTAGAAGCGTGGATAAGCTTGTATTAAAGACAATTCAAGCAGCAAAGTAAACCTTTTTGGTCTTCTATTCAGTCTAATGCAACAGATTACATCAGTTTCTTTGTTTGAGAATCTCTCACAAATAAAAGTCTAAGAAAACAGAACATAAAATCTAAAGCTTTGTGTATTATCAACAGAAAACTAATGGAGATCCTCATAACAAGACAAACGGTTTTCTGTTTATCATTTTCATTCTGACAGTTAATCATTTTCTGTTTAGAATCTTCACTTAACATATATAAAAAAAAAGATGAGATCAGGTGTAAATGATCTTATTGAGGTTTGTTTTAAAGTGATTCTAAAGCAGCAATGGGCAAACTACGGCCCGGCGGACCTTTTAATCCGGCCCGCGGAGCTAGGCTCCTCTCACAGTCCGCCCTGAAGACCGGTGCAGCATGAAAATCTGTCTCCTATGAGGATCTGTCCCCCTCGACGTATCTGCGCATGTGCCGGAGATCGCCGATCAACTGCTAATGCCTGAAACTGGCACATGCGCAGATACGTCGAGGGGGACAGATCCTCATAGGAGACAGATTTTCATGCTACACCGGAACGGCGCGGGAACACGGCGAGAGGAACGCGCGGAGCAAAGGTAAGTGAATTGACACAGGGGGGACTTAATATGGGGGATGAATTAATATGGGGAATGAATTACTATATGGGGGATGAATTACTATGGGGGATGAATTACTATGGGGGATGAATTACTATATGGGGGATGAATTACTATATGGGGGATGAATTACTATATGGGGGATGAATTACTATATGGGGGATGAATTACTATAGGGGGGATGAATTACTATAGGGGGGATGAATTACTATGGGGGATGAATTACTATATGGGGGATGAATTACTATGCTTACTATGGGGGAATATTACTATACTTACTATGGATGACACATACACATCATTCATCTACTCTTGGTCCGGCCCCCGGGTCCAATATATGAACCCATTGCGGCCCTCAAGTCAAAAAGTTTGCCCACCCCTGTTCTAAAGTCTAAATTTTTGTTTTTTGCTACCTCAAAGTAGCTATAAACCCAAAAGGTATTTTACCCTAAAGTGGTTGTAAATGCTGAAGGTGTTTTTACCTTTATGCATTCAATGCATGTAGGTAAAAAACATTGTGTGCAGCACCCCATCCCCCCCAATCAATACCTGAGCCCCATCACGATCCAACGGTGACTCTCTGGGGACTCTCCCTGTTCATTGGCTGAGACAGCAGCGGAAGCCACTGGCTCCTGCTGCTGTCAATCACAGCCAGTGAGCCAATGAGAAGAGAGAGGGGGCAGAAATAAGGTAGTAAACTTTTCAATTGCCCGTTTCTCCCCCCTCCCCAAATACTTACTCAAGTCCTGTATCGATCCAGCTCTGTGCTCGTCTTCTCTTTTTTTCTCCCTGCTCTCTCCTTGTGGCTGAAAGCAGCAGGAACCATTGGCTGGGGATTGTGCGTGTGTGTGGGGGGTAAGCCCACACGAATACCACTATAGGAAGTGGCTTCTTATGGTGGCCCACACAGAAGAGGTGGATCCTACAGCGCAGGCGGGAGACCCCAGAAGAGGAGATTTGGGGCTACTCTGTGAATGCCATTGCACAGAGCAGGTAAGTATAACATTTTTTTTATTTTAGGGTAAAAAAAATTTAACTTTACAACCACTTTAATCTGGCCAAGTACTACTAGTTCACCATAAACTGGCCAAAATTTAAGCCACTTTGGCCAGCTCTATATTTTTCTTCCTACCAACTCCCTGGTACAGGAAATGAAGGGAAATTCCCTGATTGGATACAGACATAAAAAAATCTGAGAGGGGGTCTTAATCATTCCTTACACTATCCAAATTTAAAAAAATAAAGCATTAAAAACATTTTGGCTTTACATACACACAAAATAACTATGGTTAACTTGTTAAATGAAAACACGTGAACATAAATACAAAATGTGGAAAAATCACTGTAAATGCCTCAAAATCCCAAATTCTTCCTCATCACTCCTCTGGTATGCAGACAACTCTGGCAGAGTTCTCGGAGTAAAACTAATTAATGTCAGATTATGCAGCAGGAAGACTGCTTAAGCAAACAGAACATAATCCAGTTCTTTTATGTACTAAGGACCTGTGACCTTGCACAGTCAGTCCTATACAGCCAGCAGTTCTATGTCCAGGATACCCCCCTAAGGCTGTACCTAGTCAATACATTTGGTATGTTGTATCCTGATGCTGATACAGGCAATAATGCTTTATTATATTTTGCACGTTGTCGGAAACAAGGGAAATAGTGTTTTTCACTGCCCCAAGGTTAAAGGCCACCTAACATTTATAAATCTATGCAAGCTGTCATTATGGAGAACTGGAAAACAATGACAAACACTAGTAAATATTGTACTAGGAACTACAGTGTATTCATTTCCATCGTAAATTCAGCTGTTAGAAATCTAAAATTATGACAGCATGACCGATTCCTAATTTCCACCTACAGTGCGGAAAAAGAGGTCATTGTTTATCCAGAGAATTCACTGACAGCAAGACTCCATTACAGTGAGGACAGACAGAGTGGAGTTAATTTACAAAAGAAGTAGCAAACATTGACTTTGAACACGCAATCATATGCAAGGAACACAGGAAAAAAAACAGGAAGTTTTCTTTCATGTTTGGATGATAGAAGTACACACAGCTTCACCTCATTCACTAAGCTTAGTGATCATTCTCTACATCAGCAAATCAGCCCCAGAGAGTGTTTGTAGCACTTTAGTTTAAGTCCTCATGCACACTGGACGTTTTTACATCTGCCGTTTTTGGCTTTTGACGTTTTTTTCCTACAGCCAGTAAACTCCCCAGCATGTTATCCTACGTGTCCATGTACACAGACTAATCAGCGTTTTTTGGCAGGGGCAATTTTTGGCTGGAAAAACCCCCCCAGAACTAGTGGGTTTCTAGAGGAGTTTTTTAGGAGTTTTTTAGCTGTAAAAATGCTCTAACGCTGGAAAACGTGGTAAATAGCAGCAAACTGGCGTTTTCGGACTTTTTTTGAGCAAAAAAAAAAAATATATTAAAAAAAAACCCCTAAAAACAACTAACGTGAAAAAACGTGGCAAAATGCTAATACAAAAACACTGAAAAATGCACGTTTTTAACCTGACTTTACACAGCTCACGTTACCAGCGTTATTAAAATGCCCCTTGTGCATGGAGCCAAAGTGTCAAGCTCTAAAGGTTGGGCCTGATTCACTTCAGCTTCATCCCCTCTCCTCTACTTGGTGTAACCTAGAAAACTCTGAATACCTATCTGCAGTGTGGCCCTGTCTGGTTCTCCACAGCCTTTACACTAAAAAGTTCCAGCAGCATCTTACACCAATCACACATGCATGACACTTGCTCCATTAAAGGATAAGTTCACCTTTTAACAAAAAAATAATAAACGCACTTTTTTTGCAGGTAAAAAAAAATGTGCATTTACTGTTTTTTGTTTTAGAAGCCTGGAAAACATTGCACCAGCGATCAGCAGATGGCTGGTGCCATGCAAGTCTCCTGCAGACTGCCAGTGTGAGCTGTCTGCCCATACCTTGTATGAGCAGGCAGTTTTACAGACAAGAACAATCAAAGGACTACCATGGCGCTCAACAGAACCGTAGTAGTTCACTGAGAACTACAAGCCGATAGCCTCAAAGACTGTTGGTACTAGTAGTTCATTGATTCACAGGGATCTGTAAATCAACGACACTGCCATGTGAGGGAGCCCTGCTCTCTTGGAATTGTGGCAGCAAGGTGGGGAGAAGATAATCATCTCGCTTCCACAAAGGAAGGGGGGCGGGTCTGATGCTGAGCATGTTACACTCTAAAGATGGGTGTAACATGTTCAGAAAGGTGAACTCATCGTTTAAAATGGAACTTCACTCTCTCAATCAACATTGACTGTTTGTAATCTTTTTCCTGCTAGTAAATAGATAGAAAAGTATATCAGTCACTTGTTTTAAACTTTTTCTTCAGTTACATCCTGGCTTCCATGCTTAGGCAAATGATGTTATACATCCCAGGAGTCTTCAGGAGTGGTTTTCTCAGCTAAGCACACCCTCCTGCATGCCTGAGCTAAGAGCAGATGGATTCCAGGAAGTAAATGCTACATTAATTATTTGTCCTTACTCAAGAAGGCCACAGACAGAAATGCTAGGGAGTGTTTTTCAAAGTAATATCTCAGAAAAATGTGGTGCTTAGATGAACTGGAATTTAATTCCAATAGGGCTGTACTTTGGATGGGGCAACTATGAGTATGCAGAAGAGCTGCACGTGTGCAGTAGGTTATTTTTTGCATAGAAAGCGCAACAATGGTCAAATCCACACAGTGAGGCTGGGTTCACACTGATGCGGTGTGGAATTTGCAGCGTTTTCTGTGCGAATTCCGCACTGCATCAGAATCGCACCCCGTTCATGTAAACCGCTGCGGGTGTGCATGTTAAGTTAACAACACCCCGAAAGTGGTCCGCAACATCTGGTGCAATATGCAGAATCATATTGCATAGGTGTGAATACCCATGCGATCCGATTCTAGTGCGGACCAAAAAATGGGTCCTGCACCTTTCTGGTGTGGTGCGATTGAAGCCATAAAAAATGTATGGCTCCAATCGCAATGCACACAAATCGCATGTGATCTGCACAGGAATGCAGTGCGGTTCCTGTCCGAATCACATGCGATATACCGCACCGCAAATATGTGAACCCAGCCTCAGGGTTTTTTGAAAGGGGACCTGAATGTAAGTAGTTGGGTATGGGGTAACACTGTTGGAGGGTCTCCGTGCGTGTGTGTGTCTGGGGTGGGGCTTTGAAGGCTAAGTTTACCTTTTCTAAAATGTTACTGCTGCACCTTCCCCTGCTGACCCCCCCCCCCCCCAGGATCTTCTCCCTGCTGCCACAATTCAATAAAGACACGGCTATGTGGTGCTTTGCCCACATCACCCATTCACAGTATTCTGTGATTGGGAAACTACAACTACCAACATCCTTTGCAGCTGTCAGGTTGTAGTTCTTAATGAACTACCACGGTGCTGTTGAGCGCTGCAGAAATTCACTGAGGCTTCCTGTCGGTGTGCAACTGTCTGCTAATACGAGGTACAAGCAGGCCGCTTACACAGTCTGCAAGAGCCCTGCATAGCTCCCACGGTCTACTGATCACTCAACACAGGTGCAATGCTTTACAGGCTCCCAAAAGAAAAAAAGAAATCTAATTTTTTTTACCTAGGAAAAGATGTGCATTTATTATTTTTTTTAAAGGTGAACTTATCCTTTAAAGGAAAATTCTACAAAAAGTGAAGTTATCCGTTAACTGGCCAATAGTAAGTTGCAGCAAAGCAACACTCACTAGGCTTTCTTCTAGCTCTTGCTTGCATACCTGTCCAATGAAGTCAACTGAGGCTCTCACTTGAACCAGCAAAAGTGACGTAAACTACATAATGACAGTAATTCTCACTTAGGCTGTCATGACAACCATTTCAATTACAAATACATACATATATTCAGAATCTACAGAGTACAGAAGTGCTGAGGTAGCAGAAGATATAATGGCACAACCTGCTAAGCCTTCACCATACATTAGTACTGTTCTTGTGTATTAGAAGAAATCAGGCTGCACAGAAACAGCCAGGAATGGACTAGAACACAATATTTAAAGTGGATGTCTGCAGTACAAGCTTATATGCCAGAGCTCAAAATCAGAATACAAGTGTACAACACTGTGTGGGCCCAGCCAGGAAGATGCTGGAAGGCAACTGTGTGGCAATGACAAGGTCGTACAGCCAAAATATTGCTGCTTATAAGACTGGAAGCCGGGGATGAGGACCACAAAATAAGGTGTAGTCACACTACATGCAGCCCAGCTGTGTAAATAACACACAATGGGGTCAATTTACTGTATGAATTATATGCTTTACTGTGTGTTATTTTCATTATCTGTATAGAAACATAATCACATTGGCCAAATCAAAGAACTCTTTACATGGCATAGGTTACTACAGAGGTGTATGTAGAAATCACTCAAGCTTTCACTATGTAAAATATTCAGATCTTCTTGGGAAAAAAAGTGACGCACACACACACACACAATGTTAGGTTTCTGTGATGTAAAAAATGAGACAGATAAATCGTTTCAGAACGTTTTCCACCTTTAATGTAACCTATAAACTGTATAACCCAGTTGAACAACAAACTGAAATCTTTTAGGTGGAGGGAAGTAAAAATAAAAAAAAAACTAAATAATATGGTTGCATAAGTGTGCACACCCTTAAACTAATACTTTGTTGAAGCACCTTTTGATTTTATTCCAGCACTCAGTCTTTTTAGGTATGAGTCTACCAGCATGGCACATCTTGACTTGGCAATATTTGCCCACTCTTCCTTGCAAAACAACTCCAAATCTGTCACATTGTGAGAGCATCTCCTGTGCACAATCCTCTTCAGATCACCCCACAGATTTTTGATCGGATTCAGGTCTGGGCCATTCCAAAATCTTAATCTTCTGGTGAAGCCATTCCTTTGTCGATTTGGATGTATGCTTTGGGTCGTTGTCATGCTGAAAGATGAAGTTCCTCTTCATGTTCAGCTTTCTAGCAGAAGCATGAAGGTTTTGTGCCAATATTGACTGGTATTTGGAACTGTTCATAATTCCCTCTACCTTGACTAAGGCCCCAGTTCCAGCTGAAGAAAAACAACCCCAAAGCATGATGCTGCCACCACCATGGTTCACTGTGGGTATGGTGTTCTTTTGGTGATGTGCAGTGTTGTTTTTGTGCCAAACATATCTTTTGCAATTATGGACAAAAAGTTCAACCTTTCATCAGACCATAACATTTTCCCACATGCTTTTGGGAGACTTCAGATGTGTTTTTGCAAAATTGAGCCGGGCTTGGATGTTTTTCTTTGTAAGAAAAGGCTTCTGTCTTGCCACTCTACCACACAGCCCAGACATATGAAGAATACGGGAGATTGTTGTCACATGTACCACACAGCCAGTACTTTCCAGATATTCCTGCAGCTCCTTTAATGTTGCTGTAGGCCTCTTAGCAACCTCCCAGACCAGTTTTCTTCTCATCATTTCATCAATTTTGGAGGCATGTCCAGTTCTTGGTAATGTCACTGTTGTGCCATATTTCCTCCACTTGATACTGTCTTCACTGTATTCCATGGTATATCTATTGCCTTGGAAATTCTTTTGTACCCTTCTTCTGACTGATACCTTTTAACAATGAGATCCCTCTGATGCTTTTTCCGACTAGACTTTTGGAGTGCTTTACAATTACTTAATTTTTTGCAATCTCTTCCATCTTCACATACCTTCTGTCGTCGGCTCACTACGTTGGAGAAATACTGTTCCGATCAGGATTCCCTCCCTCAAAAGCTTATGTTATCTTGGTGACACGCTCCGAATATCAACATTTACCCTCTATTGGGAAATGCCAATCAGACCTATGTAGGACATTCTCTGCAGTTCAACAGACTAATATCATAAGATTCGCTCTGAAATCTTTGATCTGTACGAGAATTCAGAAAACCAACTTTAAAATTCTGACCAAGTGGTATCAGACTCTTACATTAACTTTTTCTTCTGATTGGTGCTGGAAATGTCAGGAGACACGAGGGACTATGCTTCACATCTTTTGGTCCTG
The DNA here is from genome assembly GCF_062004578.1 of Staurois parvus. Lineage (NCBI taxonomy): Eukaryota > Metazoa > Chordata > Amphibia > Anura > Ranidae > Staurois > Staurois parvus. Next base: position 44,957 of record NW_028319363.1, read on the forward strand.
CCCCAAATTGCATCATTACTGGGAAGTGGTTCAGAACATTGTCCAAAAAGTTTCTGGATTATAAGGTCCCTGAAGACCTGGCCTTCTTTCTCCTTCATGCCTCCGACATCCCTGCCAAAATTTATAAGAGGTTTATACTTCGTCATCTTCTTATGGAAGATATGGTTCTCTCGGTCAAGCATAGACAATAGGTGTACACCAAAGCCTCTATTAGCACTTTCTGGCTCCCCCCTTTCCCCCCAATGAGCCCATCTCCCACCCCCCTTTTTTCCCCCTCTTTCTTCATCTCTTTCCTTTCATCTTTATTTTTTTTCTTCCTATAAAATTCTAAAATTAAGGTGGTGTCCTATGGACCTTTCATATACACCATATTATTGTGGGTTACATGTTATTTCTGTTATTTTATTAAGCAGGATTTATATCTGGCCTGTTTTTGACTTGTTTCATTGTCAATGATCTGTCTCATCTTTATAGGCGTTGGTCCTAATGCTGTTGTGTTACATTGCAACCTTTTCTGTCATTGCTTTATGGCGATGTCAACAGGTGTATTGTATCTGTATTGTCTTCTTCCAATGTTGGAGACTCCCTTCTTTATAAATATTTTGTAAATATGGCAACAACTAAACAAATTAAATGACTCATGTTCAAAAGTCTGCATATCCTTAGTTATTAATACTGTGTATTGCCCCTTTCAGCATCAATGACAGTGTGCAGTCTTTTGTAATAGTTGTCTATGAAGCCCCGAATTCTTGCAGGTGGCATAGCTTCCCATTCATCTTGGCAAAATACCTCCAGGTCATCCAAAGTCTTTGATCATCTTGCATGAACAGCACGTTTGATATCTCCCCTGAGTGGCTCGCTGATATTAAGGTCAAGAGACCAATAGCCACTCGAGAACACTTCACCTTTTTCTTTTTTTTGCTGTAACCACTGGAGGGCCAACTTGGCCTTGTGCTTAGGGTCATTGTCATGCTGCAGCTTTATGCAGAAGAATGCAAATTGTCTTTCAGTATTTTCTAATACCATGCTGCAATTATCTTGCCATCAATTTTCACAAGGTTCCCTGTGAAAGCCCACACACCTCCCAAAACATCAGAGAGCAACCACCATGCTTCACAGTAGGGATAGTATTCTTGTCACTATAGCCCTTGATACTCGTACTCATGAAAATGATCCCGATACCTAAAACAAATACTTTGCAGTGTGATTTGTTTAAATTCAAAATGTATGGATGCAAATTGCACTACAAAAAATAGTATGTGATTTGAATAGGAATGCGGTGTGACTCCTATCCAAACCACATGTGGTTTCCCCGCTGCTTATGTCCTTGGCTTGTCATAGCCTGAGTTCACACTGGAGCCGTGCAGGAAGCCTTCCTGCACCGGATCCTATGTGGTCACAGAAGGAAAAACCACTGCACAGGATCTAAAATCTCTGCAGCTTTCTATCCTCTCCGTGCAAGGATGGCAGTAAGGGCTAGACGGCTTTTGATTGGTCAGCACTGTCATTTCAAATCCATTGATCTGTGAAGCCGCTTGCTCTCCTCACTTGCAGGAATAACAGTACGGGCTAGACCGCTTCTGATTGGTCAGCACCGTGCAAACTGCACCACAAAGCATCAATGCTCGGTATCGGCAAGTACTTGACCAAAAGTATTGGTACTCGACGATCAAAAAAGGGTATCAGTGCATCCATAATTGTGACCATAAAGCTCTATTTTGGTCTTGTCACTTCATATTACAGTGCATCAGAAGCTTTGAGGTGGGTCAAGGTGTTGTCGGACATATTATAACCAGGCTTTTTTTATGGCATTGGCACAGTAATGGCTTCTTTCTAGCAATTCCACCATGCAGCTCATTTTTGTTCAAGTATAGTCGTATTGTGCGCTTTGAAACAATCACAAGGTATTTTTCCAGAGCAGCATGTATTTCTCCTGAGGTTGCCTGTGGGGTTTTTCTTTGTATCCCAAACAATTCTTCTAGCAGTTCTGACTGCAATCTTTCTTGGTCTACCGGACCTTGGTTTGGTATCAAGGGATACCTGAATTTTCCACTTCTTAATAAGTGATTGAACAGTACTGACTGGCATATTCAATACATCTGATTTTTTAAAATCCTTTTCCATCTTTATAAATTTTCATTAACTTGTTACGCAGGTATTTTGCAGTGGGGGCAAATGAAGGAGCAGCAGGAGAGTACTGTATTGCTAAGCAGAAGGTGGTCAAAAGGGGGTGGTGCTCAAGAGGAAGGAGCAGCAGGCAAGCACTGTATTGTTGAATAGAAAATGGTCAATACTTTGTTACGCAGGTCTTTTCCAAGTTCTTTTCTGCTCCCCATGGCTCAGTATTTAGCCTGCTCAGTGCATCCACGTAAGGGGTAACAAACTCATTGACTATTTATACACAGACACTAATTGCAATTGAAAAAGCCACAGATGTGGGAAATTAACATTTTATTGCCATTTTAACCTGTGTCTGTCCAAAGGTCAAACATTCCAGGGTATGCAAACTTTTGATTAGGGCAATGTAGGTGATCACTATACTTAAATAAAATTTTAGTTTCAATTCCAAAATTTCACGATTTCTGTCAGGGTATGCAAACTTTTGAGCATAACTGTATATTTGAAAATTGATCAGTTCTGATGTACTGATCGCCCATCTCATTTCTATGGGCCCTAAATTACCAGGACAGTACAAATGCCACCAAAAAACAACCCCTTTTTGGAAAGTAGCCATTCCGTGGTATTTAGTAGCAAGTTTTTTGAAGTTGCAATTTTTGTCACTTCTTTTGGAAAATAAAGAAATTAAAAAAATAAATAAAATCACACATACTGTCACCAGTGCAGTACAGAGTCATAATATGACTGGTGTGGCTGTGATCAGATATACTGATTGGGAACAGCTTTTTTTTTTTTTTTTTTTTTAAATGTAAATTTTTTTTATTCCATTTTTAAAAAAAAAAACTTTTTCTTCTTTTCCTTTTTTTTTTTTTTTTTTTTACATCCTGTCAGAGTAGCTCAGTGTCACCATGGGGAAACGGGGGGGGGGGGGGGGATTCAGGATACAGATCACTGTATAAGCAATAGTTTTAGCTGTCATGAATGTGTTAACCATTCATGAGCAGCTTTCTTTTGGTTGTCATTTGTGATGGGTTACAGAATGACAAGAGGAGAAACTATGTATGTAGCCAGCTACGACAAATATGGTATTACCACAGTAAACAAGAGTAACACTATGGACTAACCTCAGCCGTTTTTTTTCCCCTCCTTATTTTAGTCCTGTCAGAAGGGGGGAAAAGTGGCATGGCTGCTGACAGACAGCACTGGATCGAGATCAGGCTCAGGTAAGTATTTAGGGGGGGAATCAAGGGTGAGCTGACATGGAAAGGTTTTTTACCCTAATATGGAGAATGCATTAAGGTAAAGAAAAAAAACGTTTACCTTTACAACCACTTTAAACAAAAAATAGCAGATTTAAATGGACCACTTGGTGTTTTATTTTGCTGCCATTCTTCTATATTTCTATGTTTAATTACTTTTTGTTCGAGTATAGATCTGTGTTTGTCCCAGGCATGTTTGAATCCTTATGGTTGACTCACTCCCTAAATCTGCTGGAAGTCTATTCCAAGCATCAACTACTCTTTCAGTAAAATAATACTTTCTAAGATTAGTTTTGACCTTTCCTCCTGCTAGTTTGGGAAGAAAGCAAGACACTTCGAGCCCAATCACACTGCCCGTGTGCCCATGTGAGGGTGATATGCAGTGCCCACCTGCGTGCTGTGGCAAACTGGAGTATTTTACCAGAGCTCACTTGCACAAACACCTCCAGACTGCCCTGCATTCAAATGGGGCACATAGAAAACACTTGCCCTAGCAGTGACAGGCATTTGTCCAGTGCAGAAAATGCCAGTCACCGTGTGAGCAAGCCCTGAAAGTAGAAATAAAAGCATGAAAATGCAAGGTCTGCTTTAATAACAGCCCACAACCTCCAAAGACTTGTAAAAAGGATGCTAAAAAAAGAACTATTAGAATAAAAAAAAATACTTACCTGTATAAAAACAAATAATAGACGCAACAGAAATCAATAGGACATAGACATTCTGTGGTTTATAGAGAATATAAAAATGTCATGTATCCATAATAAAGGGAACTTAAACGTTTGGTCAGTTTTAAACACTAAATGGACTCTCAAAGCCATACTCAAAAACAGAGACCTAAGACTAATCACAGCAGAAGATCAGAGTCAAAGTTTTGGCCGGTGCATTGCAGAGGCTTAGGGGTATTCTGTTGCATTATCAGTTTCTGTGGACCTCCTGCATAAACCAATATAGCATGGGAAGTTTTTAAACTGGATTACAGGATTTCAACATTTTGATCTATTTAAGGATGAGATGCTGATCTTATAATGAGCTCATGGATCAAAAGCTAACAATACAAATAGAGAGAAAAGAAAAATGTGATTTTATTGGGTTTGGAGCGATTTAAGTGCCTAGTTCATTTCATCTTACTCAATGAATAGGGATTATGGATCTGCAGTACAAAATCTGGCTGTGAATATAGCAGCCAACCAGAATTCAGATGTTAGTTTTCAATCAGAGATTAAAAAACTGGAATGAAAAAAAAACGGTTTGCTCACCATTGAATCTGGTATTTACAGATTGCATGCAGTTTTTGGATACAGTTGCAAGAAAAAGTATGTGAACCCCTTGGGATTACCTGGAGTTTTGCATGAATTGGGCATAAAATGTGCTCTGAACGTCATCTAAGTCACAATAGAAAAACACAGTCTGCTGAACATAATACTACACAAACATTAGATGTTGCCATGGTTTAATTGCACATAACATGTAAACATTCACAGTGCAGGGAAGAAAAAGTATGTGAACCTTTGGACTTAACTGGTTGACCCTCCTTTGGCAGCAATAACCTCAACCAAACATTTTCTGTAGTTGCAGATCAGACCTGCACAACGATCTGGAGTAATTTTGGACCACTCCTCTTCACAAAACTGTTTCAGTGTAGCAATATTCTTGGGATGTCTGGTGTGAATCGCTCTCTTAAGGTCATGCCACAGCATTTCAATCGGGTTGAGGTCAGGACTCTGACTGGGCCACTCAAGAAGGCGTATTCTGTGCTGTTGCAGCCATTGTTTTGTTGAATTACTTGTATGCTTTGGGTCATTGTCCTGTTGCATCACCCATCCTCTGCGAAGCTTCAGTTGGCGGACAGATGGTCGTACGTTTTCATGCAAAATGTCTTGATAAACTCTGGAATTCATTTTCCCATCAATGACAACAATCCGTCCGGGCCCTGAGGCAGCAAAGCAGCCCCAAACCATGAGGCTCCCTCCACCATGTTTTACAGTGGGGATGAGGTTTTGATGTTGGTGTGCTGTGCCTTTTTTTCTCCACACATAGTGTTGTGTGTTCTTCCCAAACAACTCAATCTTGGTTTCATCTGTCCACAGTATATTTTGCCAGTAGTGCTGTGGAACATCCAGGTGCTCTTCTGCAAACTTCAAACGTGCTGAAATATTCTTTTTGGACAGCAATGGCTTCCTCCGTGGTGTCCTCCCATGTACTCCATTCTTGTTTAATGTTTTCCTTATTGTAGATGTGTCAACAAAAATGTTAGCATGTGCCAGAGATTTCTTTAGCTGACACTCTGGGATTCTTCTTTACCTCATGCAGCATTCTGCGCTGTGCTCTTGCAGTCATTTTTATAGGACGACCACACCTAGGGAGAGTAGCAACAGTGCTAAACTTTCTCCATTTGTAGACAGTCTGTCTTACCGTGGACACATGAACATCAAGGCTTGTGGAGATACTTTTGTAACCCTTTCCAGCTTCATGCAAGTCAACGATTCTTGATCGTAGGTCTTCTGAGAGCTCTTTTCTGCAAGGCATGGTTCACATCAGACAGTGCTTCTTGAAACCAGTAAACCCAAAACAGGTGTGTGTTTGTTTTTTAAGGGCAGGACAGCTGTCAGCAACACATCCAATATCATCACACTGATTGGAGTCAAAGTTGCCTCACTCCTGGCTCCAATTAGCTCTGGGAGAAGTCATTAAGCTAGGGCCTCACATACTTTTTCCTCCCTGCACTGTGAATGTTTACATGTTATGTGCAATTAAACCATGGCAACATCTAATGTTTGTGTAGTATTATGTTCAGCAGACTGTGTTCTTCTATTGTTGTGACTTAGATGACGTTCAGAGCACATTTTATGCCCAATTCATGCAAAACTCCACGTAATCCCATGGGGTTCACATACTTTTTCTTGCAACTGTAACTGCTAATGAAATAAACGATGAATCTTGGCTGTCCATACATGAGATGAACGCTGCACAGTAAGGGCAATTAAAGTGGTTCTACAGGCTGAAGGTTTTTTACCATCATGTCTTCTATACGTAGGTAAAAAACCTTCAGTGTGCAGCTCCCCTTACAGCCCCCCTAATAGCTACCTGAGCCCAATCACGATCCAACAATGTCCATAAGAGCAGCAGTTCTCCCGGGACTCTCTCTCCTCACTCGCTAAGACATAGCAATGGGAGCCATTGGCTCCTGCTGCTCTCAATCACTGTCAGTGATATTGGGGGGGCGGAGCCAAGCTCAGTCACAGAGGCGACTCAAGAGTGAGCATGAATGAGTCAGAGCAAGCAGCTTGCTCTGGGGGCACTCAGCGAGGGGGAGGAGCCAGAAGCAGCAGTGGGGGACCCGAGAAGAGGAGGATCAGGGCTGCTCTGTGCAAATCCATTGCACAGACCAGGTAAGTATGATGTGTTTATTATTTTAAAGAAAAATAAACAAACCTTAAGAACCACTTTAAATAATATGCAAAGCCATTTTTTCAATTTTATATTAATTTTGTATTGTTAACAGTGAAGGGGGGTGGGGAGGGGGTATTCTGGGGTTTGCGCTTTAAAGACCAACTCTGGGAAAATCAATAAAAAGTCATCCCTTGCAAGGGTTAACTGCTTCTGTCTAGGACACAGAAGCAGTTTTACTTACTCGAGTCTCCACTCCCCCAGCAGACGGTGCTCACCAGTGTTCCAGCAGTGGACTGTCCCTCGGCATCCTCACATCCAGTGCAGGGTTATGGTCAGGTTTTATGACATCAGAGGATCATAGACCACTCACTGAAGCAGAGAAGAAAAGAGGCTGCAAGGTACAGTCTAGCAGCATAGAGGAGTCCGCATGAGAACATAATTCCCCAAGACATAAACAAGCAGTTAAAAGAGAAGTGTGGGAATTAAAAAAAAAATATATATATATATTTATACTCACCTAGGTGGATGTAGCTTTGATCGAATGCTGCATCTGTGTCCCACCCCAACTTTAAGACTGAGAACTGAGTGTTCACGATCCCCGCTCGTGCGGTGACAGTCACCGACTCTCTGCTCTACCCATCCAGCCCTGGAGCGCCAAGCTGTGAAGGGAGTGGATGCGCCTAGTCAGTCTTTCAGCAGTAAACTAATAGGCTGAGCTAGCTGCCGCTCAGGCATCTGGGTGGATCCCGACATGAAAGGACCAGCTCTGTGACGTCAGCCTACAGAGGGCTTTAGCATGCTGTCAGCAGAATACAGGTCAAAGGAGTGCAGAACTAAGTGCACTCCTGTGACCTACTGGAGAAGCAGGGCCAAAAGAGCTTTTCCTCTACTTCTCCTTTAACTGGACTTTTGGTTTCCCAAAATTCAACTTTAAGTCTTCACCGAGCTCTACTTCATAAATGTATCCAAGCATCAGGAGATATAGTATCTACGATTACCTATAAACGTAAAGGAAAAGTTCACCTTTGGGAATATATTTCCGATCCTGCAGCCTCCACCCGCTGTCTCCGCTACTAGTGACAGAAGTACAGGAAGAAGTTCCCCATACTAGCCGTCAAGTTTTCAAAATCAGCATGGCCGTGCAGGCTCCACCCACACGGCTGCGTCATTCATTCACAGAGTTCTTGGAATGAACTACAATTCACGACAGCCTTAGCGGCTGTCAGCTTGTAGTCCTCAATTAACTACCATGGTGCTGTGGTAGTTCATCGAGTCTTCCTGTCCGCAAGTATCAGCTTTGCTGTACAGGATGTATGAGCAAGCAGATACACTGACAGTGTGCAGGAGACCTGCATGACCTCAGTAATCTGCTGATCGCTGGTGCAATGCTTTACAGGCTCCTAACACAAAAAATAATAAATGCACATTTATTTACCTGCAAAAAAATTGCATTAATTATTTCTTATGGAAAGGTGAACTTATCCTTTAAGATGGCTACATATGGATTGAATAAATGCCGGTTCAGCAGGGACTGTCTGAGATTCTATGGGCAGGCCGGTTGTACCTAAGTCGATCCATCAACTGGTACAACCAGCCTGTTGGATTTTTTACATGCCGGATGCTATAGCCGCTAGCAGTAATCATTGCGTTCTGCAGGCCGGGAAGGCTACCTGCTGGCAGAATATAATAGCTCAATGGGAGGGATTTGTCCATCAACATTGACTGTGTTGATGGGTGGAATCAAGCAATTTTCTTTCCTTCCACCCGTGGTGTAAGGAAACAAAATAGAGTCCTCTATGCCTCTATGGCTTGCCTTAAAGGACAGAAGAATGTTTAAGAACAATGACAGTTTATCCCAAAGATTTCTAACCTATCATGTTTGTCATTTGCCATGTTTGGTTCGAATCTCAGCCAGTTCAGCAGGGACCAGCTGAGATTCGAATCATATATGGGCAGGCTGATTGTACCCAAGTCAATTCATCGATAGACATGGGTACAACCAGCATATCAGATTTTGTTCTCCTGGCAGGGACCTGCTTTCTGCGCCCCAACTTTAAGTGAACCTGGACCACACTAAAGTAATGGACTGGACAAAATTATTGGCACCCTCAAGAGAAACTTCCCCTTTTGGGTGGAGCTCCGCTTTATGCTTTGCCATACATAACTGCTCCAGGCTTAGTAAATTCCCCTCACTGTCCTCAAAGTGACTTGGAAACATGGCCAAAGCTCTTGATTTTTTTGTTCAAAAGGGATGTTATTTGCTTGGCTGTAACTTTAATTTTTTTACAATTAAAAAAAAAATGTTTTTCTTTTACTTACATTTTTTTTTCTCATCACACAGGGGACAAAGTCCCCTATGTGATGATTTTTGGTGACAGGTTCTCTTTATTGAGACATCCAAGGTCTAAAAGACCCTGGATGTCTGCCCTGTGTTCCATTAAAGGTACTACAGAGCACATCACACTGCATTACATTCTTTCCCAGCCTCGATAGCCGGAATCTTTCAACGGGGACCCAGAAGTGACATCATAACGTCACTTCTGGGTCAGGACAAGAAGAGGAGGGGAGCGGAGGCTGGCACTGTGGGCTGTGTGATAGCAATCGGGCAGCAGAGCGGCCACCCGAATGCTTTCACCTGATAGGCGAGCCCTGCTGCTTGCCCGCAGCAGGGCTAAAGGTTCGAAAAAACTACCTGCCCGGCATCTGGAACTAAATATCCCAAGCGTCGGGCGATATAAATTCAATATGCCTGTATATACCTGTGCAGGCAGGACAGTATCTATGCACCAGAGACTACGACAGAAGGATATGAATGTACAGTTCTAAATAATCACAATTACTGTTTACATATTTACTTTTTTATCTGTTAGGCCTTCTCTGCACCAAACTGTAAGGGGTGGAGTAGCACAGATGAGTCACAAGACTCCATAAATAATGTCTAACTTTATCCTGCTTGGTGATTTCTAATTGTTGGACTGCAATGGAAAGTCTAGACATAAGACAATTCACATGCTGCTTTCAGACAGTGCAGCCTAGGTTTAATTTTGAATAATAAAAGGTGTATCTGAGAAAGGTCAGTGATAAGTGCGTAGGGTGTAGCCTTGCGTTAAGCTGGGTATAAACGTGCAGCTTTTGATTTTTTTTTCTCCATTCAACCAGAAGTTTGAACAAAAAAAAAACAAAAAAACAAACTGACAGATCCTCGCATCCACACCCACAATGTGTGATGCAGGGATTCCCCTTCTGTACAACGCAAATGTATTCTATTTGTAGTAAATGAGCCGCCTGCATCCTAGCAACTAAAAACACTAGTTGGGTGGAGTCACCTGCATCCTAGCAAAAAAGGATGCTAGGCAGCAATGGCCGCCTGTGTCCTGGCAACCAATAGGCTGTTTTACCACTGTACACTTGTATGCATGTAAATATTACACTATTGACACATGCGTAAAGCATTTGCCCAACTTTAACTTGCAAGATCCTGCTGCCAGCAGCGTGTGCATGAGCTCTTGAGCCTGGGCTCACATATGTGCGGTGCGGTATATCGCATGTGATTCGCACAGGAACCACACCGCATTCCTGTGCAAATCACAAGCAATTTGTGTCCGGTGCGATTGGAGCCATACATTTTGTTTGGCTCTATTCACACCCACACCAAAAATGTGCAGGAGCCTTTTTTGGGTCCGCACTAGAATCGGGTCACATAGGTATTCACACCTATGCAATCCGATTGTGCACATCGCACTGCATTTTTCAGACTGCTTTCGGAGTGTTGTTAACTTAACATATACACCCGCAGCAGTTCGCATGAGCGGGGAGCGATTCTGATGCAGCGCGGAATTCGCACTGAAAGCGCTGCAAATTCTGCACCGCATCAGTGTGAACCCGGGCTAAAAGTTGCTAAAGCAAGCAGCAGCTATATTGGCAGGTTGGCATGTGACACTGCAGCCATGGTTTCTAAAACAAATCCTAGATTGTAAGCTCAAAAGAACAGGGCCCTCGAACCCCTCGTGTATTGTTTTGTTACTGTATTGTCCCATGTACTGTACCCCACTACAATGTACAGCGCTGAGCAAACCTTTTGGCGCTATATAAATACTGTATAACAATAATAATATACTGTATACCAGCTATTCAATCTATAAAATGTCATTATTTCAGGAAACAGCCACAGAGAAGTAAAAGAGGCCGCATTCAGAACCCCAAAAGATTCTATAAACTCTGAGCTATATCTGAACATAATGAAGCTTATAAATATATTGCTCAGGAAGAAACCTCTGTCAGTTCTATGAAGGCACAAATACCTGGAACCTTATTTAATGGGACCGGCCTCTGACCATAAGCTGATTAAGAGGAGTGTTTCAGCACATACCTTCAACAGAAGTCGATCAAACAATTGACTTCTATTCAGCAAGGAAAGCCATGCATTGGTCAAAATTTAGCCAGTAACCAGTCAAATTTCAGTGTATTGCCAGCTTTAGTCTGGATGTGCAAGAAATTATAGCCAGCTTATATCAAGAGAGATAAAAGCATTTTTGCTAGTTGCACAAAAATGCATCTGATTTATTTACTTTTTTTAATGAATACCTAAATAAAGCGGCTCTTACAATCCAGAGTTCAGTTTTAATGAACTCCTCTTCTCCTCACTATCAACTTTACATTTTAATCTGCTGCAAGCTACACTTTCAGTAAAGCTTGGAACAAAGCAATCACAAATATGATGTATCCTAATGACATTGGGCAGGAGACAAAGCCTGTATTCCACAAAGCAGAATCGATTTTTCCAATGGAAATGACACATGGCAAAATGTGATATACCAGTTTCCTATTTTAGAATTACACCTCCACCTCCTTGTAAGACCAGATGTGTATCATCACATACAGTAAGCATGACCATTTATAGATTTCATGTGAGGTGCATTAATGAAATGAGAGCAACTAATAGGATATTGTATTTGGTCTTTTAGGCTGCGTTATAGAAAATAAGCCATTGAACTGTGTTTGGCTGGTATGGGTAACTACCTTTGTTTCCTATTTACATATATCCATCCTTATGTGTACGCTTTCTACATGGATGCTTATTAGGAATATATTTTAAGGCTAGATTCACATCCAACTGCTAAGGTGATGCTTGTTAAAAGCACACATATTGAACCCTAAAGTGATTGTAAACCTTCATGTTTTTTTTGTTTAATAATAAAAGTTATACTTAAATACCTAGTGGAATGATTTTGAACAAAGCAGCCTCTTCTGGGATCCCATGCAGCTTCCTATGGGGGCATTCATGAAGGCTTGATCCAGAGACACACTGTCTGCGTCTAGACACCGCAGATCGGACCCACCCCCATCACAGAATTTGACTGTTAGCAGCAGGAGCCAAAGGATCCCACTGCTATCAATCTCCCCTGTGAGGAGAGAGTGCAGTGAAAACTGCTGCGCTCAGGCACAGTGCTGGATTGAGATCAGGCTCAGGTAAGTATGGGGGAGATGGGGGGGGGAATCACCTGCACAGAAATTTCTCTTACCTTAATGCAGGGGATGCAATTCAAAATGAATAAATTGGCACACACCACAACAGTCCAGCGGTATGTGCTGAACATATGGTTAGGTTACATGGTTAGTCTGGCTGAAAAAAGACAAAAGTCCATCTAGCTCAACAACAACAAAAAAAAGGTTATCATACTATACCCACAGCTGATCCAGAAGAAGGCAAAAAACCCAGCAAAGCATGATCCAATTTGCTCCTGTAGGGGGAAAAAATCCTTCCTGATCCCCCTGAGAGGCAATCGGATATTCCCTGGATCAACTTTACCTATAAATGTTAGTATCCAGTTATATTCTGTGTATCTAAGAAAGAATCCAGGCCTTTTTTAAAGAAGTCCACTGAGCTGGCCAGAACCAACTCTTGAGGGAGTCTATTCCACATTACCACAGCTCTTACTGTGAAGAAACCTTTCTGTGTTTGGAGATTAAATTTCTTTTCCTCCAGACATACTGTAAAGAATGCCCCCTTGTCCTCTGTGATGACCTCAGGGTGAATAGTTCTACACCGAGTTCACTATATGAACCACTGATGTATTTATACATGTTGATCATATCCCCCCTTAATCTCCTCTTCTCAAGAGAGAATAAATTCAGTTCCTCTAGTCTTTCCTCATAGCTGAGCTCCTCCATGCCTCTTAACAGTTTGGTGGCCCTTCTCTGTACTTTCTCCAGTTCCCCAATGTTCTATTTGTGAATTGGTGCCCAAAACTGAGCTGCATATTCCAGGTGCATTGTGGTACCATCCAGAATAAATGGCACTGCATCACAGGTAGTTTGCGGTATCTACTGTTGTTGTAACATGCTTGTTCCCAGAATACATGAAGCATTAGAAAACGTGTACTCTGCCGAAGCTTCCCTGCAGCACATACTCCTTTCCCCTTCCCTTGCCAACTACTGAATTCAGCCACCAGGTGTAAGGAAATGAAGCTCTGTATGTGTCCCAGTCACTCTAGTCAGAGCTTACAAAAAACTGAGGACTGTCTGCCCCCACGTGTCAACACTGGCCCAATCACCAAGCACCAGTGCTGTCATATAAGAGGATGCAAAATAAGTCACAGGTTCCTCCATTACTCAAAGTAATGGGAATTTTCTTTGTCCCCAGTGGCTGGAAGAAGTGGTGTAGAGAAGGATGAAAAGCATGTGCTGCTAGGAAGTGGGATATTAAAGGAGTAGAACCAAAGGTCTTTTGACCATACTTCTCCTGGGATCACAGGTGTGATGCGCTCCTGTGACCCAGATTCAGCCGACGGCAGGCTAATCAGCTGACATCACTCAGCCGGTCCAGACTCTGGGGAGAACCCGACTTTAATGTTGGGATCCACCCAGATACCTGAACTGGCAGCTTGCTCAGCCTTTCAGTGCGCCACTGAAAGGCCTGAGCTGAGAGAGCCACTCCCACCCCCTCCACATCCCATCGCTCCAGTGAGCTCAGGAAGGGCAGAGCAGAGAGCCAATGAGTGACAGTTGCCACTCTGTGCTCAGAGCAGACCTGAGAACTGGGCCATCGGAGGTCTTTGATTGCTCAGTTCTTTGTCGGCAGGGGGCAGATGCAGCATTGGACTGATTCTGCATCCACCTAGGCGAGTATGTTGGGGTTTTTTTCTCATATCCTGTACGTTTTTAAAGCGAGGCTGTTGTCTTCCCTGCATTGGTTGACTACTTTTCTCAGCAGATTGTTTGATTACAACACTGGGAGGAATCAAGTGACTACAGCAGGCCGAATCTGCACTCAGGAAATGACTGGAATCCATGTGTACATTCAAACAGCAGCACATGGGTCTCTGAAGTTTGCCATATCCCTGCAATGCATTTAACTGACCAGGACAGAATTCTTCTTTCCTCATCAAAAATGGAGATTCACTTCAAAATATATCCAGAGGAAGTAAACAAGCGGAAATCTATGAAAAAAGTCGAAATTCAACTTGTTCTCGGTTATGGACTCAAAAAGGTATAAAACACAGAATTCAAAAAACAGCCAAGAAACTAGTATTTTTGGAAGGAAATAAGGGATGGAAGAGGCCATATCTCTCATGACAGGTTTCCTTAAATGGCATTCAAAAGGGCAGACTGCAGACATGCCGCTACATTCCTTTACATCTCATCAAACTAAGTGCAAGTTCTTTTGTTCAGGTCTGTTAGTGAGGGAAACGTCTGCCACTGTCACATATCCTGTAACCTTATCCCACCAGTTCACTGGCGAAAGTCAATAAGAGTGAGGTGCTCTGCCAGGACAAATTGTTTACCAGTGACATAAGCCATACGGGAATCACAGTACACAATGTAAAGCCATTACCAAGTCCCTATGCAAAATAGTTTTCTTTCTTAAAGACTACAATAATCTCATACAAATATATGGAGTACCTGGAGCAAAAGCCTGTATTTTTCAATAATTACCATCTCTGGGTAGAAGACCAAAAAAGTGAGACACCAGCAAATAAAATGAGCTTTTATTCTGTGATTTCTTTTCAGAAGTTGAACCAGGTTGATGAGAATGTTGCATATTTGTGTTTTCTTTATGTGGTCTAGTTGTAGATGCATTTTACAAGCATTTTCCATGGGTTACCATTATTCCCTATGGAAACATCCACCAAAGACAGAGCAAGCAAAAAAAATTAGCTTTTATCATTTTTTTTTACACTGGCGCCTGTAAAGCACTGCACCTGCAATCAGCAGATTGTGGGTGCAATGTCAGGCTCCTGCAGACTAACAGTACAATGTCTGCCTGTACCTCCCATACAGACAGGCAGTTACTAAATTGCAGAAAGAATCAAGGAACTACAAGAGTGCTCACTAGAGAACTACAAGCCGTCAGCTGCACCAGTTGACAATACTTGTAGTTCATTCAGTCACGGAACTCTGCGATTGAATGACTTACCCATGTGGGCGGAGCTCCACATGGCTGTGCTGTTTTTAAATTGTGACAGTGAGTGCGGGAAGAAGATCGTGCGCCCACTGTGACAGCGAGGAGGGATCAGAAGCATAGGAGGCAGGAGCTGGAAAATGTTACATGCTCAACCCTAAATACAAGTGCAACATATGACATGTTACAAAGGTGAACTAATCCTTTAACGTGTTACAAAACCCACAACGGTAAAATCAGTCTGTATGTGCAGTAAAGCATGCCTGTTATACTCACTGTGGAACCTAAGGGGTTACTCCTCTGCATTGTGTAAAAAGGCAGTTTGATCCTGACTTCTCTGCTCCTCTTGCTCAAATGTCCACATCTTATCTCCTGATAAGACAGACTGAACCGTAGCCATTCTGCACATGTAGTTTAGTGTGTATTGCTAGAGAGGTTTTTTTTTTTTTTCTTGGGAGAGTGCATGTGATCAGCACAGGGCCAATCAGCACAGGGCCAATCAGCACTGTGCAGACAGAGGTCAGGGGTTTTGCATCCTCCTAGAACAGAAAGAAAACTCCTCCTACAAGCTTTAACCAGTGCTCTGCTGAACACTGATATAAGTTACAAGACTGCTCTAACTGCTGATGAGAAAAGGTATTTAGCAGTTTATATTTACTAAAATAATTGCACTTCCATGTTCTGTGTACTCATTTTTCCTATTCAGTGCCAACCAAAGATCTTCTTCCATTATGCAGTGCTTGGGCCTGAGCGGCCAATTGCCAAGCTCAAAGATGGACATGTGAAGGAGGAGTTGAAGCTTACACAGAGTTAAGGTTCAGCGAACTAACAAAGGAAAGGGGTGGCGGGGGATCACAGAGTAGATGAGTCTCTTTAAAGTGATTGTAAAGTTTTGGGTTTTTTTTAAATACCAAACATGTTATACTTACCTGCTCTGGGCAGAGTGGCCCCGATCCTCCTCTTTTGGTGTCCCCAGTCAGCGCTCCTGGCTCCTTTTCTTCTCTGTGTTCCACCATAGGAAGATTCCTATTGTGGCACACCTGCAGGTTCAATTCAGAGCCAAGGTTCCTGAGAGTGGAGAGAGCCGCCACTGCACTGGATTAAATGAGGACTTGTGAGGACAAGTGAGGGAATGCATTCAAAGGAGATGTACAGCCAAAGCTCTTTTGGCCATACTTCTCCTGTGGATCACAGGAGTGCAGTTCGTTCTGCACTCCAGTGATCCGTTTTCAGCTGACAGGGGGCCGAAACCCACTGGGACCCCTGAGTGACGTCACTCAGCCGGTCCAGACTGAGTCGGGATTCACCCCAGAGTCTGGAGTGGCACCTGGCTCAGCCTCTCAGCAAGCCACTCCTCACTAGAGAGCTGGGGGGGGGGGGGGGCAGAAAAGACTGTCAGTCAACACTTCCAATGCACAATGGCTGTGAGAACTCAGCGGTCATGTGATCGCTGAGTTCTCACACTGATGTGGTGCAGAATTTGCAGCGTTTTCTGTGCAAATTCCGCACCGCACCAGAATCTCATCCCGTTCATGTGAACCGCTGCAGGTGTGTATTTTAACAACACCCTGCAATCAGTCTGCAAAACGCAGTGCAATGTGCGGAATCGGATTGCATAGGTGAGAATACCCATGCGATCTGATTCTAGTGCGGACAAAGAAAAGGATCCTGCACCTTTTTAGTGCGGGTGCAGTGCGATTTGAGTCTTACAAAATGTATGGCTCCAATCGCACCGCACACAAATCGCACGTGATTTGCACAGGAATGTGTTGTGGTTCCTGTGCGAATCACATGCGATACAACGCACTGCATATATTTGTGAACCCAGCCTTAGAGCTGGCAGGGGACCGATGCTGCACCCACCTAGGCAAGTATGATTTTTTTTTTTTTTTTTTTTTTTTATAAAGGAATTCCCATACTTCTCTTTTAATGTAAAAATGTTTGAGCATTAGAATCATGTTAAAGCTGAAAACATTTATATATAGATCCAAAATATATAAATAAAAGAAACGTATATTTGTATAAAAAAAAACCATATCTCTTGTCTTCGGATAATAAAGCAAAACTGTAAACAAGTTATATTCAGAGATGTAAACAGATTAGCTCTAAATACAGCACAGTGTGCCCAATCAGCGACTGGTAGAAACATGAAATGTATAAAACACTTGTACTACAGTAACAGTACATTTAAGAGAGCACCTGGGGGAACCCACACAAATTTGGGGGAGGCATACTAAACACAATATGGTGCTTCTCAGTGGAACTGTACCAGAGCACACCACTGAATTCTAGGAGTGCAGGGGGAGGGGACATTTTTAAGACAAATTAGGTTTAGCATGGAATTCGACTAGTTTTAAAGAGACACTTCATCAAAGCTATCCTTTAAAGCATTAAGCAGCAATTGACATTGGACACAATCCCTCTTGGTGATTGTTTTAGGGCCAGTTCACACCACAAAAACACAGTCCAGATGTGTTACAGATAGGCTTCTGCATGTGCGTGTACATGCATATTTGATGCATTCCATTTTTTAAAATGCGTTTCTCCCCCTATTTTATGACAAGGGAAATCGCATTATTTTCGATGGGACTCAACATAATGCGACTTTGGAAAAGGTTATCTCAGAAGTTGCATCAGCGAAGCTATGCAATTTCTTAAAGGACTTTGATAGAAGAGTGTTTTCTTTTCTTTAACCCTTACCTCTCCTCCTTGGTCATCCTTGCTGCCTTTAAAAACCCCTCCCATACACATTCCATTCACAACTGAGCGTTAACAGAAATGTGCATTCTCGCTCACTTCTTTCCGCATCACTTGAATGGACTTCCCGTCAAGCGTCCTAAAGTAGCTTAAGAAGCTTCTCACGAGGAGTGTCGTGCGTTTTGGCATATTTGTAGCATGTTTTGTCACATGGCAAAAACACACGCCTACTAGTGGGGTGTCACTACAACCAAGTTTCATTCACATCTGCATGTTTCCAGCAACGTGCTGCAAATGCATGTTGCGCTTGTGTTGCCATTTAGGCTGCATTCACATCTTTATATTTCCGAATGCATGGCAACCTGCACAGAATGGCATGGCAAACTCACATCGCTCTATGTCAGACAGCACAGCTAGGTTGGTGACCTGCATTTTCTCTACTGCAGGTCAAGGATAGGGGCAATTAAAAATTAAAAAGTACACGTATCCTTTTTGCTTCTCTTTCCTGACCTTATCTAACACTGCCTTAAAGGAGAAGCATGGCCAAAGCTCTTTTGGCCGTACTTCTACTGTGGGTCACTGGATTGCACTTAGTTCTGCACTCCTGTGACCCATATTTACACCACGTTCCAAATTATTATGCAAATTCTATTTAAGTGTCACAAAGATTAAATATTTTGTTTTTCAGTTTAACTCATGGATGGCATTGTGTGTCAGGGCTCTTTTGATCACTGAAAACAATCTCGGACACCTGTGATAATTAGATTGGCAGGTGAGCCCAATTTAAGGAAAAACTACTAAAGGAGGGTGTTCCACATTATTAAGCAGAGCGCCATTTTCAAGCAATATGGGGAAGAAAAAGGATCTCTCTGCTGCCGAAAAGAGTGAAATAGTTCAATGCCTTGGACGAGGTATGAAAACATTAGATATTTCACGAAAACTTAAGCGTGATCATCGCACTATTAAGAGATTTGTGGCCGATTCAGAGCACAGACGGGTTCGTGCAGATAAAGGTACATTGAGGAAGATTTCTGCCAGATCCAGGCATCGGATCAAGAGAGCAGCTGCTAAAATACCATTACATAGCAGCAAACAGATATTTGAAGCTGCTGGTGCCTCTGGAGTCCCACGGACATCAAGGTGTAGAGTCCTCCAGAGTCTTGTAACTGTGCATAAACCTTCTATTCGGCCACCACTAACCAATGTTCACAAGCGGAAACGGCTGCATTGGGCAGAAAAATACATGAAGACTAATTTTCAAACAGTCCTGTTCACTGATGAGTGCCGTGCAACCCTGGATGGTCCAGATGGATAGAGTAGTGGATGGTTGGTGGACGGCCAACCTGTTCCAACAAGGCTGCGACGTCAGCAAGGCGGTGGTGGAGTCATGTTTTGGGCCAGAATCATGGGAACAGAGCTGGTCGGCCCCTTTAGGGTCCCCAAAGGTGTAAAAATGACCTCTGCAAAATATGTGGAGTTTATGACTGACCACTTTCTTCCCTGGTACAGAAGGAAGAACTATGCTTTCCGTAATAAAATCATCTTCATGCATGACAATGCACCATCTCATGCTGCAAAGAATACCTCTGCATCAATGGCTGTTATGGGGATAAAAGGAGAGAAAGTCATGGTGTGGCCTCCATCCTCCCCTGACCTCAATCCTATTGAGGACCTTTGGAGCATCCTCAAGCAAAAGATCTATGAGGGTGGGAGGCAGTTTACATCCAAACAGCAGCTCTGGGAGGCTATTCTGACATCTTGCAAACAAATTCAAGCAGAAACTGTCCAAAAACTCACAAGTTCAATGGATGCAAGACTTGTGAAGCTGCTATCAAATAAGGGGTCCTATGTTACAATGTAACGTGACCTGTTAAAATGTTTAAAAAGTTAAAATGTTGTTAAAAGTTTGATTGAAATAGCTTTTGATTTCAGTAAATATGCTGCAAACACAACAAATGACAATTTTCAGTTCTTTACAACCTATAAAGTGTTTTGAAACACTTTGCGTAATAATTTGGAACAGTGCATTGTAAGTGTTTTATGTTTAACAAAATACTGTTATCATTATTGTTATCAATATTAATTAATTAATATTAATTATTAATAGTTGATAACATGAGAATTATGCTGACTGTTATTTACATCAATTATTTAGGTGAGAAAAATATCATTTGCATAATCATTTGGAACAGGGTGTAGCTGTCTGCTGACGTCACAGAGCCAGTCCAGGCTCTGCAGGGATCCCAACAATAATATCGGGATCTGCCCAGATGTCTGATTCTAATGCTGCTATCCGCCCAGATGCCTGACAATGTCTACCAAGATGTCAGACCGGCAGCTGACTCAGCCTCTTAGCGAGCCACTGAGAGCCTGAGCCTCACGCCCCTCCACAGCCCAGGGCTTCAGTCTGCTCTGGTGGGGCAGAGCAGAGAGACGGTGACTGACAGTCACCAGCTCTCTGCTCAGTGAAGACCAAGAACTGAGCAATCAGCAGTCTTTGTTCACACAGTTCTCAGTGGAGGTGGGGGACAGCCGCAGCATTGGATCGATGCTGCAGCCAACTAAGCGAGTATAAACTGCACTTCTTTTAAGCCACCTATACATGGATCGAAATTTGGCCAGATCAACAGGGACCAGGCGAATTTCAATCCATGTACAGTATGGGCTAGCTGGTTGCACACAAGTCTATCAACCAGCCTGTTTTTACTGAATGATCAGTGCTACCAGCTATAGCTAGCAACACTGATCGTTGTATTCTGATAGCAGTGAAGGCTCCCCAATGTGAGAATACAGCGGGAGTGATTCCCCCATCCAAATCGAATGTGTGGATGAAGGAATCAGTTTGTTTCTTTTCATTCAACCTGC
Organism: Staurois parvus; assembly: GCF_062004578.1. Lineage (NCBI taxonomy): Eukaryota > Metazoa > Chordata > Amphibia > Anura > Ranidae > Staurois > Staurois parvus. The sequence goes on from NW_028319363.1 coordinate 65,687, forward strand.
TGGTTCAACAAAAAAAAATTAATCATGTATGGCCTGTCTTAAGTGCCTTTTATCAACCTTTTAGTAAAGCAGAAACGTGTCCAAAATCTGAAAACTTGCATGCTTCTCTTGAGCAGCTAATGGCCAGCCTGACCGACCAACTAACAAACCAGGTATGAAAATGTCATGTAAAAAAAAATAAAAGTTATTGTACTGCTGGGGCCTCTTACGGAGTTATTCTGAGGTGAACTGGTGATCAGAATTCCTCTGAAACTGTCAGAAATAAAAGTGCCACTGGGTAAATATCGGTGATCTACTGTATATGGCAAAGGGATCAGAACACCTCATCTCTAAGCATGCAATCAAATAAAACATGACATATTAATTATTGCAATCACTGACATCTGCAACTGCTTTAAAATGCAATGTCACAGGTAAGCGTCAGCTATGTAATCTCATGATGCTGAACACCCCTAAATGCTTTGCTGAGTAATGCGTTCAAAGGAATGTCACTGCAACATATTTAGTGGCTCATTCCATAAGGCTAGGTTCAAACCTATGCAGTTTACATTTGATCCTTTTCTGCAGTGCGTTTTGCGATGCGTTTTTTGCATTTTTTCCGCGTTTTGCGTTTTTTTAACTTATTGCTAAGCAGATTAAAACACGGCCACTACGTGCTTTTCTGCAGCATCTCCATTAAAGTCTATAGAACCAAAACGCAACATATTGCGTTTAAAAAAGTCCCAGACCATTTCCAAAAAACGCACCGGGTGAAACCGCGGAGATGTGAACCTGTCCCATAGGAAATCATGTTAGATGGACTGCTGTGCGTTTCCGCAAAACGCAGCGGAAAAATGCATAGTTGTGAACCTAGACTTAGGCAGTGCAAAAATCTACAAATAAAAACAAAGTGCGTTTCCACAGATTTCAGGTCACTGACGTAAGCTGAATTCTTATTGGCTACCATGCTTTAATGGACTTTGCCTTGTTGCCTAAGCCTTTAATGGTGTTAATTTGCACTGCTGAGCAAGGCTGCTGTCAAACTGGGTCTCTATGAAGGGCATGGGAATATCTCAGGTATCGGCTATGCAGGGTTATTCCCCAACACTGCAGTCCTGCTGTCATTATCCTTTTAAGCACAGACAGCTTACCGGATATGTTCTGTGTACGCGTTCCAAGTTAAAAGCCTATCACAAGGCAGCAAATATGTATGGAGTATGTATGCACATTCCATCCACCACCAGATGTGTGAGTACAACACACCCAGAACACACAGAATTACTCATCAACCCAACAGGTTAAACAATGCATAAATGTACGCAGACACTAAAGGATATAAAGATAAAAATAGCAACTACATGAAACAGGTTTGGTGTATTGATTGCCAAGCAATATAAAGATGTGGATCTGCCATACAAAGAAAACGTGGCAGCTGGAGACCAACCCAGTGTAGAAGATCTACAAGCCTCTGCATCTACATAGACCAGGTTCTGTACTTTATGGCCCCATCCACACTTGAATAGGCCCATGAAGGATCACCCGTGGGAGACTCAGCGGGGTTCTCAGCAATAAGCTGCAGGTAGGAAGCCCCACCAAAAGCAATGGAAGCCTGACATACGCCAGAGAATAGGGGACAGAAGAGACTTGGAGGTCATGGACAACACTTTGGTAACACTGATGTAGGCCCCTGGCTGCTGTAGGGAATACAAGAATGAGCAGGCCCTGACACCAATGTCACAGTACATCTGTGTTTACACCAGTAATCACCAACCAGTGTCTCATCTACCTCTGCCAGTACTTCACAACCTCTCAGGAGTGCATGTGATTCATTATACACAACCCACACTCATGAAGACAGGGAACCCTTTATATCATGTCAGCAGCTCTACCATTAAAGTGGTTGTAAACCTCAGACATTAAATCTGAACAAGTCACATATTTCTATAATGTTTACTTGCCTCTCTTCAAAGTGTCATTTCTCTCTGCTGTCTAGTTCCTCTGTTATCAGCATGAGTCACTTCTGACATGTTTTCCTGACGCCAAGAGAAAAATGGTGACAAGGGAGGGACATTTAGCAGATTGACAGCCTCAGCTCTGGTTATTTGTGGTGTGTGAAGGGGGGGGGGGTGTGTCCCTTCAATCGAATCAGCTCTCAGAGCTCTTGTACAATGTGTAACTGCAGCTCCCCACCCTCTGCTCTTTGAGTCTGGGAAAAATACTTTTCACCTCTGAGGATTACAAGGATGCACAGGACAAATTTCTGCAGATAAACCAGTACAACTTATGTAGGAGGATTCGTTTCATCTCTGTATCACCTGAGGCCAGTCACTTCACTGGGTATATGTAAGGGTTTACAACCACTTTGAGGATCCGTTCACACCAAGTGTTGGCCGTCCCAACACACAGAAAAAGCTATTTGCTTTGAGTCCTATGTGTTCAGGTCATACCAATGCACTGTGGTGATGTGCATTGGTACAAACAGTAGGACATGCACTGCCTTTTCTCAGCATGGTGTGCGCTGAAGAAGTACACCACAACTGACTACAGTATGCGGTGAATAAAAATGAAAGAAATGTCACTTTGTGACACCAATCAATGCTGAGGATTAGTATTGCAGCCACTGACACCAGTGCTGGTGGTTATTGGTCAATAATACCAATTTGGGGCCATTAGTGCAGTCAATGACACCAATGCTGGGGGTTAGAATTGTGCCCACTGACACCAATACTAAAGATTATTATTGCACCCAATGACACCAATGCTGAGTATCATTATTGCACCCACTGACACCAAAGCTGAGCATCATTATTGCACCCATTGACACCAATGCTGGGGGTCATTATTGCTCCCAATGACACCAACACTAGAGGTGGGATTGAGCCCAATAACACCAATGCTGGGGTCATTATTGCACCCACCAATTCCAGTACTGAGAGCCTTTACTGCTCCCACTGACACCCATGCTGGAGGTAGGACAAAGGCCAATAACACCAATGCAAGGGGTTATTACAGCACCCATGCACACCAATACTGGGGGTTCTGTGTTGAGCCCACTGACACCAGCGCTGGGGGTTATTATTGTACCTGCTGACACAAATGCTGGCAGTTATTATGCCTTTTGACACCAATGCTAGTGGTCATTATTGCACTAATTGACACCGGTGTTGGGAATTATAACTGCAACCACTGACACCAATGCTGGGGGTTATTATTTCCCCTGACACCAATGCTGGAAGTTATTAGTGTGTCCCCTGACACCAATGCCGGAAGTTATTATTGTGTCCCCTGACACCAATGCCGGAAGTTATTATTGTGTCCCCTGACACCAATGCTGGGGAATATTATTGTGGTCACTGACACCAATGCGGAGGGTTATTATTGTGGTCACTGACACCAATGCTGGAGGTTATTATTGTGGTCACGGACACCAATGCTGGGGAATATTATTGTGGACACTGACACCAATGCTGGGGATTATTATTGTGGACACTGACACCAATGCTGGGAAATATTATTGTGGACACTGACACCAATGCTGGGTATTATTATTGTGGACACTGACACCAATGCTGGGGAATATTATTGTGGACACTGACACCAATGCTGGGGATTATTATTGTGGACACTGACACCAATGCTGGGGATTATTGTGGTCACTGACACCAATGCTGGGGATTATTATTGCGGTCACTGACACCAATGCTGGGGATTATTATTGCAGTCACTGACACCAATGCTGGGAAATATTATTGTGGACACTGACACCAATGCTGGGGATTATTATTATTGTGGACACTGACACCAATGCTGGGGATTATTATTGTGGACACTGACACCAATGCTGGGGAATATTATTGTTGTCACTGACACCAATGCTGGGGATTATTGTGGTCACTGACACCAATGCTGGGGATTATTATTGTGGACACGGACACCAATGCTGGGGAATATTATTGTGGACACTGACACCAATGCTGGGGAGTATTGTGGACACGGACACCAATGCTGGGGAGTATTGTGGACACGGACACCAATGCTGGGGAATATTATTGTGGACACTGACACCAATGCTGGGGAATATTATTGTGGACACTGACACCAATGCTGGGGATTATTATTGTGGACACTGACACCAATGCTGGGGATTATTATTGTGGACACTGACACCAATGCTGGGAAATATTATTGTGGAAACTGACACCAATGCTGGGGATTATTATTGTGGACACTGACACAAAAGCTGGGGACTTCTTCTCACTTTCTCTCCAGTGAAAATACAGCAGATTATACATTTTCAGTTGCTGAGATGTCTAATTTAGCACAACGCACCTCAACACATACAATAATGTGCTGCTACTGCACAGCCTTCTCCAAGTGTTTGGGCCACACAGGAGACAATCTGTAATACAGTTTTTCAATTCCAAATTACCTCTCTGGGCGATCACAGTATGGAAGCCCTACCGGTAACGACAGGACAGGGGCCATCTAGTTAACAACAGAATAAGGGCCCTCCGGGTAATGACAGTATGGGGGCCCTCTAGTTAACAACAGAATAGGGGCCGACCGGGTAACGACAGTATGGTGGCCCCCTGGGTGATGACAGTATGGGGGCCCTTTAGTTAACAGAATAGGGGCTCTCCAGGTAATGACAGTATGGTGACCCTCCGGGTAATTACAGTATGGCGGCCCCCCTGGGTGATGACAGTATGGGGGCCCTCTAGTTAACAACAGAATAGGGGCCCTCCGGGTAATGAGAGTATGGGGACCCTTTGGGTAATGACAGTATGGCGGCCCCCCTGGGTGATGACAGTATGGGGGCCATCTAGTTAACAACAGAATAGGGGTCCTCTGGGTAATGACAGTATGGCAGCCCCTCCGGCTGACAGAACGGGGGCCCTCCTGGTGATGACAGTATAGGGGCCCTCCGGGTAATGAGAGTATGGGGACCCTTTGGGTAATGACAGTATGGTGGCCCCCCTGGGTGACGACTGTATGGAGGCCCTCTGGGTTGTGACAGTTTAGGGGCCCTTCAGGTGATCAGGGAACCCATTCCTGTGATGTAGACAATATGGTGCCATGTTGGGGCTCCTATGTTGATGTACTACAGATCCCAGCATGCCCCCAGCCAGTGTTGTGGTAGATGTTGAAGATCTGTGGGAGGAACTACAAGTGCCAGCACAGCCGGTGCAGCTGCTCCTCAGCTGTAGGGCCCCCCGGGGCCCCGTCCCAGGTGCAGCTCCCTGTCAGCCGCCCTCCAGTACTCCAGGGAAGGAGGGCCGGGCAGGAAGAGAAGACAAATCAGAGCTCACCCAGAAATTCTCCACGAAGTAGGCCATCACCATGATGCTGGCGGAGGCCGGACTCAGGCCCCCCGTGTCTTCTCCAATCCGGCCCAGTGTCCGCCGGCTCCCCGGCCCGATCCGCTCTCCCTTCTCGGCTTCTCCCCAAACCTACGGAACCAGACGGAATCCCTCCTCCCCCTCCCCGGACTGGGAGTACGCATGCGCGGCACGGCCAAGGGAGGGTCACCGACCTACAGCGCCAGCTGCTGGCTGAGTCTGGCGGTGCCGCCCATTCCTGCTGCAAACTGGGATAAACACAAGGACAGCAACTATGAGCGCCGTACTGTACTGCACCTCACTGACAGACCTACATGCAGCGTGCGGGCCTCAACCCACTACTGTGTCTGCAACAGCGTTTTAGCAACTTTATGTGCACTTTAAAGTGTAAAGGAAAAACATTTTTTCTTCATTTTGGATAGAGTAAGGGAGGGTTATCGCCCCTGTCAGGTTTTTATTTGCCATTTGTGCCCATTGGAGAGATCTCCCTTCACTTCCTGACCCATAGCCAAAACAGGAAGTGAAAGGAAATCCCTCCAAAATGACAGAATCCCAGGTTGTCACCAGAACTAGTGAAGATTTCCCCTCTATTCCTGTTCTGTTAACCCATAATTTAGGTTTCTTTTGCTTTCATTTTCAGTGATAACAGTAAACAGGACTAATATAGAGGGGGAATCTACCTAATGGGGATCCAGACAGCAATAAAAACCTGACAAGGGTTCTAATCCCTCCACTCCAAAACTAAATTTTAGGATACACAAACACCATAAACTTTCCAATTTTGGTAAAATATAAAAGATGAGGTTGCACCACGTAAAACATGTAAGTTAGCATGCCTGTAATGGCCACAAACTTCAGCAATTTCCATAGGCGATATTTTAAAAGCCCCTACTGGTCACGAGTTTAGCGTCAACTGCAAATAACAGGCTGAGACTGATTGCTCCCACGCCAGTGTGCACAGTGATTTGTAACGTGTAGCGCAAGATATGTTGTTATACATATGCAACCCCCAAGGCATGCATTTACTTTTGTACATGCATGTAATGGGGTGGGCTCAAACTGGTTTTTTTTTACTTTTTTTTTTACACCCCATGTCATGCATTTTTTTTTTTGTTCTCTTTAATGAGAGATCAGGGGTATGTGGAAGGGATCCAGCCGCCAGATCACTTACATCTGGCAGACTGTAAAACCCCCACAGCCACCAATGTAGTTTCTATGTTGGTAGTTTAGGCTGCATACCAAATCTTTTACAGCAAAATAAAATGTCTTTCACCACGGGGACACACAGGAAACAGTTCTTTTCTATGTGTCCCATTCACACTGAAAAGCATCATATGGCTGCGCTAAAATGCAGACATGCTGCATTTTATAGCAGCACACTGGGCCAAATAACATGGCAATGTATGAAAGCACAGCGTATCGCACTGGTCTACATTGCCATGAATGAAGTGTACATTTTGTACACTTCAAATAAAGTTTGTACAATAGAAAAAAGGAATCCATGTGATGTGCGGAATTGTACACCACACTGCCCCTACTACATTCAGGAACGTAGAGTTGTCGGAGCTGCAAAGCTCTCCAGCAGCTTTCTCCATTTATTGTGAATTCAGCCTCAGAATTATTATTATACAGGATTTATATAGCGCCAACAGTTTTCTCAGTGCTTTACAATATAACGGGAGACAATACAGCAACAATACAGTTCAATACAAGAGGGATAGGAGGGCCCTGATCCTTGGAGCTTACAATCTTGGAGGGAGGGGCTAGTGGTACAAAAGGTAGTAACTGTGGGGATGGACTGGTTGGAAGAGTAGAAGATTCCATTATTAGCGGAGGGCAGGATAGGCTTCCCTGAAGAGAAAGGTTTTCAGAGATGGCCTAAAAGTGAGCAGAGTAGGCGATAGTCTGATAAATTGGGGTAGAGAGTTCCAGAGGATGGAGGAAGCTCTGGAAAAGTCCTGGAGACGAGCATGGGAGGAAGAGACCAGGGAGCTAAGGAGCAGGAGGTCTTGATCACAAGTGTTTGCTTACAGCCACCTGTAAAGATCAGGGGCGGACTGACCATTAGGAAACTCGGGCACTGCCCGAGGGCCCGGGGTCAGTAGGGGGCCCCATGACATGATATGCCCTTGGTACCTTTTTCATAGGCTTTTTTGAGTTTGGGCAAGGACACAGGGGCCCCATGATCCCCTATTGCCTGGGGGCCCCATGAGTTGTCAGTCCGCCCCTGGTACAGATCAATGACAGGCTGCAGTTTTATAATGAACATACATCAGAGCATTTATGTACGTACAGAGAAGGATACATGTGCCCCTGGAAGAAGACAGTTTGCATCTGGCTCCATTCATTTGTCCCTGTAAATGCTCAGATGTGCATTCACCAGCATACAGCTGCACCCCCATAATTGATTTGTACAGGCAGCTGTACACAAACACTTGAACTCCCAGTGCAGAAATAGATGCTTCAATTGGCGGTGTATGGTCCTCTATGGACCAAAAGTAAAAACTCATAGGATGGTAGCTTAAAGTGTTACTAAACCTACAACAGTAAAATCAGTCTGTAGATGCAGTAAAGCATGCTTGTTATACTCACTGTGGAACCTAAGGAGTTAATCCTCTGCATTGTGTAAAAAGGCTGTTTGATCCTGACTTCTCTGATCCTCCCCTTTTTCCACTGCCCCCCTCTTATTTCCTGATTAGATATTGTGTGGAGTTACTCTGCACATACTCAGTTTGGTGTGTATTGCTAGAGTTTTTTTTTTTCTTGGGAGAGTTCATGTGATCAGCACAGGGCCAATCAGCACTGTATGGACAGAGGGTCAGGGGTCCTGCAGTCTCAGAGGAGAATGAAAACTCCTCCTACGAGCTTTAACCACTGCTCTGCTGGACACTGACAGAAGTCACAAGACTGCTCAAGCTGCTGACAAAAGTTATTTAGCAGTTTATATTTACTAAAATGATTACACTTCCTTTTTCTGTGTACTGTGAGAGACCAGATATAGTGATCGCAGGGTCCTGGGTTTATTAACACTTTAATCTGACTGTGAAGGTCATCATTTATCCAGGTCATGATATATCTAGTAGTAGTCGCATTGAACTGGACTTGTTCCGTAATGTTAAGAATATTTCATAGCTTGTCCAAGCTTCTTAGTTCTAATGAGTGTCAGGAAAATAGCCCCAGCATTTATATACCATACACAGGTAGCACCCACATGTAAGGGGGCTTGTATGTTGGTACCAAATTGCTAGAGCCCCCCCTGTCCTGCTTCTTCTTGTGCTAGTTATGCATATTAGGCACATGGAAGCTGTAGGCGACATCCATCGTGTTCAGGTCTTGCATATCCTAGTGTTCGTACCCCTTCCCTCCTCCTTCAATCTATGGACTTCATAGCCTTAACTTTTAGTACACTACAGAAGAGCCTGTTATCTCAACTTAGGGACAGCAGACAGCAGCACACAGGCTTTAGTCAGAGCTGTAAACAGCTGAGTCCTGTCAGGATGTCTGTTAGTTTATGCTGACCATAAAAAACTCCTACAGCTTATCACTTTCCAGAGGGGATTGGAAGTGATCCATCGTAAAACTCTGAAAAATCCTTCAGGCAATTAAAGCACTACAAACACAACCATAAAATGTCTACACAGAAAGCAGCTAGGTGTGGGGCAAACTCTCCAAGACCTCTGCCCAATTCACAACTTAACAAAATCCACACACAATTCATAAAATCCAAACAGGACCAAGACACAATAATATTAAGTATATATTTGAATGGAGAATATCATACCGAACAAATCAAGGTCACACATGACTAAGCCAGCACATATGAAAGGGGAGATCGAGGTCTCCTACCTCCTGGGTGACAGACCCATCCTAAATATTATAGGAGTATAAGGTGAAGAGCTGGCAGTTCGTTCTCCCGATAAAAGTACTTTATTCATAAAAAGGTACAGTTTTGGTAAAAACCTTATTCATAGCCCATCCTAAATACACCATGTTTGGTATCACTAGACACAAAATATAATGCTAAACAGTAATCTACCAGTTTCCAGAATGCAATCTGTAAATCTGTACATAGTGGAAGATATTAATAGTAGTATAAAACTGTAAGGGATGGCCACGATACAGTCAAACATGGTGACCTCCTAGCCACCACCCCTTAAACTTGGTAGTTGGCCTCATCAACTGATTAACATGATGACAGATTTAAAAAAAAAAAAAAAAAAGAGTGCAAGCAGTTTGGCAGCTCTTGTTTTAACATCAAGAAAGAAACACCTAACCTGGATGTGAGAGAGCCACTGTACCATTTTTGCTTGACCAATTGGACTCTAGAACCAAAGACTTTGCAAGTGTTCTTCCTTTTCAACTCCTTTTTTAATTCTCTGTTGCTTTATTGTCTCTTTATTTCTTGGTAACACCTTAGTTTTGTAGATATTTTATTTGCACCATTTTGACCTTTTCATTATTAAACCCTATTTTGAAAAGTGTTAAAACTGTCCCTAAGGCTGTTAATGCAAACTAAAGAATCCCTGTCTCTTGAAGAGTGCTACTGTATATTATACATTTCTGAACATACCTCTCTGTGGTGACAGTGTGTGTACAGACGTTTATTTTTCATATTTGTTCTTGCTAATATTGTGAAGGGTCGATATGCTTAAAGCTATCTGGTGGCAATTTGGAGTTTAAAGAGTTAATTGTTTAGGTAACTTTACCAAGTGGCAATCGCTCTCAGGCTGCTGGCACCTAGATTGTGGTCCCCCAAGCTGGAAAATCTTTGTGCAGGGTGCAGCTGAGAGTGGCATTGTTACATAAGTGACAGTGCACTGTTAGATTGGCCAGTTCTTTGGCACAAGTTGGTGAGAAGGCCAGGGGTTGGGCACTGCATTCATCACAAGTCCCTGTCCTGCTTCTTCTTGGATAGGACATGGACCAGCCTTCACTATATTGTGTCCAACTATTGGCCATTGTTTTCGCTATGCTACATATAAGCTTTGCACACAAGATGCAATCTGTTTTATAGTCCCTACACCTTCCCCTATAGGTGGCCACACATTTATCAACATGAGCATTCAATCGATAATCCAAAGTGACTAATAATGGCCATACACATCACACTCTAATCAAACAATCCTTAACAGAATCAATAATATGACAGAATCTATTAATTATTGAAAAGACAAACTGTGTCACTGTTTGTTTTTGAGCAAAACCAATCAATTTATTGAAATGATTTTGATCAGTCTTAACAGAAATTCTGATCGTAGGAAAGTAAATAGGTTAATATGATCATTAATTAGTTGCAGACTTTGGGCGTGCTATACATGCCAGAAAAAAAAAAACTTAAAATCGCTGTACACAGGTGTATGTAGCTCATCCAGTCTCTCTACCTCACTTCTGGGACCCCCCCTCCCAGTATACCATGACTGTCGGCTGTGATTAATCATAGCCAGAATTACAGTATACTCAGAGAAGTCTGCAGCTGTAGCTGTCAAACCACAAACACTACTCTAGACCTTGATTATACAAAGATACAATGTAATATATTGTTACATTTGTATCTTTCTGTGCACTCATCTGCAGATGAAAGGGATAAACTTAGATCTTAAGATGATGTCATTTAAAGCAGCAATCCTCAACCTTTTTTGGCTCTGGGGACCAGTTTCATGGAGGAAAAATTGCCAAGGACCAGGGGGTGGGGGAGAGAAGATTCACCCAATTATTCTAACACCATGGTTGATATAGTGCCAGGATGATTGAAGTGCATTATTTCTATTACATTGTAATATATAATGAAACAGTTAAACTCACCATAATGCAGAATTAGTGGAAGTCCTGAACTTGTCACTGTATCTTGCCACCAGATGCAGCAAGTAACTTGTCTCCATTGCCTACCAGCAGATGCAGCGTGTCACTTGATGCCATCACCTACAAAACAGATGCAGCATGTCACTTACCACTGTATTCTGCCTCTAGATGCAGCTTTCCACTTGCCACCTTCGCCTACCACCAGATGCAGTTTTTTCTTTGCAGCGAAACCTCTCAATGTATGGCTATGCAGCCTCTCCCCAGCGCTAGCTACTCAGGCAGCTAGCATTAGATTCTCAAGGAGGGAAACCTACAATCGGTACATGCGCAGTTCACAATAGGTTTCCCCTCCTATGAGAATCTAATACACTGCTGATGTCACAGGAGGAGGAGTCCCAGCTCACAGGATCTGACATAGCGGTGAGAGACACTATGTAAACAAATAGCCTCTCTCATTCCAGTGACAGTGCAGCTGGTCCGCAGCCTGGGGGTTGGGGATCCCTGAATTAAAGCAACCTGACAAGTAAAAAAAAAAAAAGAAAAAAATTAAATTTTTAATAAAATGTTCCTCTGTTTAAACCCTTATTACCCCTTTACTCTAATCAGTCCTAATTAACTCCTATTTTATTAACTATTAATATTTAAATTTTGTTTTTGTTTTGTCTGTTAATATTTTTACACAATTCCTCCCAAAAATACTAAAAAAAAACCCCAACCCCATTCATTTGTAAATAATTTTGCAATGCTTTATATCAGAATCACAATTTTAGACTAATTTTGAACAGGTCAAAATACAGAATAAAATGTGCAATTTTTTCGTGTGTAGTAACACTATTTTAAAACTAAGGACTATGAAAAAAAATGATTGTTTCAAGACAAAATCATGAAAAGAAAGTCTTGTTTGTCTTAAAAATAAAACAATATACACTATATTTCCAAATGTATTGTGACATCCCTCCAAATCATTGGATTCAGGTGTTCCAATCACCTCAATGGCCACAGGTGTATGGGTTGCTCTTAGGAGCTCAGTGAATTCGAGAATGGTACCGTGATAGGTTGCCACCTGTGCAATAAGTCCATCCGTTAAATTTCTTTGCTACTAAATATTCCACAGTCAACGGTTAGTGGTATTATAACAGAGTGGAAGCAACTGGGAACAGCAACTCAGCCACCAAGTAGGCCACGTAAAATGATAGAGAGGTGTCAGCGCGTGCTGAAGTGCAGAAGTTGCCAACTGTCTATAGTCAATAGCTAAAGACCTCCAAACTTTGTGTGGCCTTCAGATTACCACAACTGTGCATAGAGAGCTTCATGGAATGGGTTTCCATGGCCGAGCAGCTGCATCCAAGCCTTACATCACCAAATGCAATGCAAAGCGTTGGATGCAGTGGTGTAAAGCATGCCACCACTAGACTCTAGAGCAGTGGAGACGTGTTCTCTGGAGTGACGAATCATGCTTCTCTGTCTGGCAATTCCGATGGGCGAGTCTGGCTTTGGCTGTTGCCAGGAGAACGATACTTGCCTGACTGCATTATGCCGAGTTGTAAAGTTCGGTGGAGGAGGGATTATGATGTGGGGTTGTTTTTCAGGGGTTGGGCTTGGCCCCTTAGTTCCAGTGAAGGGAACTCTTAAGGCGTCAGCATACCAAGACATTTTGGACAATTTCATGCTCCAAACTTTGTGAGAACAGTTTGGGGATGGCCCCTTCCTGTTCCAACATGACTGCGCACCAGTGCACAATGCAAGGTCCACAAAAACATGGACTGGCGAGTATGGGGTGGAGGAAGTTGACTGGCATGCACACAGTCCTGACCTCAACCCGACAGAGCACTTTTAGGATGAATTAGAGTGAAGACTGCAAGCCAGGCCTTCTTATCCTACATCAGTGCCTGACCGCACAAATGCGCTGCTGGAAGAATTGTCAAACATTCCCATAGACACACTCCTAAACCTTGTGGACAGCCTTCCCAGAAGAGTTGAAGCTGTTATAGCTGCAAAGGGAGGGCCAACTCAACATTGAACCGTACGGACTAAGAATGGGAATCCACTAAAGTTCATATGCATGTAAAGGCAGGCGTCCTAATACGTTTGGCAATATAGTGTATATATTACCTTGTTATCTTTAGTAATGACAGTTATTGCCAAATAAACAGGTCCATAGGAGGTGAAAGGGGTGTGAGAGAAAAACAGAAGTTTCACTTTCCCCCTCTCAAAAGCTGACACAACTTTATATACTCTATCATAGTCTATTATACCCCTCAAAAATTGTTTCATGGAGTTAACCTTCTGTCAACTGGGCACGTTAATTCATAAGTTATGGCATTGTGCTAAACTATTTTGTAATTAGAAAAATATATTTTAAATTCTATTTGAACTTTGCTCGATTCAATTGACACCAGATCCTAAACTTGTCCTGTTGGACATATTTCCGGAGGATTGGCCACTATTCTCCCACAAAATTTTACTTACCCGTTTGTTATTTCTTGCCGTAAGTTGATTTCTCATTGTTAGCCATCTCCTAAACGTATGTTCAATGGTGCAGAATGGTAAATGCTGTCCTGGAAAGAGAGCACTCTATTTACAGGCACAGGGATTGCATGAATAACTTTAATAAGATCTGGTCCTCTTGGTTATCTTCCCCATACATAGTGTCCACTAGTGTGGATGATCTCCTGAATTCTGTCGATAGTGCTGCTACTCTATGATGGGTCTATGGTGCAGAACTTAAAGTGGAGCTCTAGTCTCCAGTGAAAAAAAATAAACTGAGGCTGCTAACTTAAAAAAACAGCCACTCACCTGTTCCTTGATCCATCGGTGTGCTCACCACAGCCAGGTTCACCGACCGTCCTCTGTCCCCAACTTAAGTGTGGGCAAACAGCTGTAACAGTTTTTGGCTTTACAGCGGGGTGCCCACTGCACATGCACGAATAGCGCTGCGGGTCATGAACGGTCCCCACAGTCTTCTGGGACCTGTCATATGTCCCAGAAGACTGTGGGGGGGGGGGGGAGCCCAGGCAGTCAGAGGAAGTAGTGAGAGTGTGTACATGGCAAAATAGGGTACCCGCTCCCCAAAGGTGCCAACTCTTAACAGGGAGCGGGGGACGAGTACTTAAAGCGGAACTTCCCCTTCTGGTGTAGCTTAATTGAATTTCTGATGCTGTGATGTTAAACATTTCTCAGCAATGACTGCTAAATACTGGAACAATTCATTGTTATATTTATCTATTTTAAATAATTTTTAATACTGTGTAGGTATTTGTGTTATGCTTTGTTTACCCCCCTTAATGACCAGGCCTCTTTTTGGCGCTCGGCGCTGTACTAATTCAACTGATTGCGCATGCAATGCTGTACCCAAACAAAATTTACATCTTTTTTTCACACAAATAAAGCTTTCTTTCAGTGGTATTTGATCACCTGTGCGCTTTTTATTTTTTGCACTATAAACAAAAAAAAAAAAAAAATTTTGAAGAAAAACAATATTTTTTACTTTCGGCTATAAAAAATATATAGTGAACTGAGTTATAAATTTAGACCAAAATGTATTCTGCTGCATGTTTTTGGTAAAACAAAAATCCCAACAAGTGTATATTGATTGCTTTGTGTGAAAGTTATAGCGTCTACAAACTATGGTATAGATACTGCAATTTACACCTTTTTTTGCTATACAGTACTGCATTAGTTTAACTGACAATTGTGCAGTCATGCAATACGGTACATAAATGAAATGTATGTCCTTTTTTTACACATATAGAGCTTTCTTTTGGTGGTATTTGATCACCTGTGCGCTTTTTATTTTTGGCGCTATAAACAAAAAAAGTTTTGAGAAAAACTTTATTTTTTAAATAAACAATATTTTCTCATTTCTGTCATAAAAAATATTCAAAAAAACTAAAATTTAGGCATAAATTTAGGCCAAAATGTATTCTGCTACATTTTTTGGTTAAAAAAATCCCAATAAGTGTATATTTATTGCTTTGTGTGAAAGTTATAGCGTCTAGCAAACTATGGTATAGATAATGGAATTTACACAGCTTTTCCTTTCTGACTGCTCATCACGTTTCTTGAGGTGCTAAAATACCAGAATAGTACAAACACCCCCAAATGACCCCTTTTCGAAAAGTAGATATCCTAAGCCATTTGCTGAGAGGCATATTGAGTCCATGGAAGATTAATTTCTTTTCCACAAGTTTCCGGAAAATGACAAAGTTTTTTTTCTTTTACACAAAGTTGTCATTTAAATGATATATTTCTCACACAAGCCATGGGCATACTGTATGTGGAATTACACCCTAAAATACATTCTGCTACCTCTACAGAGTATGGGGATACCACATGTGTGAGACTTTTTGGGAGCCTAGCAGCAGAGGACCCTGAAATCCAATGACCACCTTGAAAGCCTGAAGGTGCGTAACTTCCTCATTTCACTTCCTCACTACCTATCACAGTTTTGAAGGCCCTGAAATGCCAGGATAGCACCAATCCCCCCCCCCAATGACCCCTTTTTGGAAAGTAGACACCCCAAGGAATTTAAGAAGAGGTATGGTATTTTGCAGATCCCTTTTTTTCTCACAAGGTTTTGAACTATAAAAAAAGAAAACAAAAATATTAGTTTTTTTTCTTCATTTTCCAAAAACGTGTGGCAACAAACGAGATCTGCAAAATACTCACCATGCTTCTTATCAAATTCCTTGGGGTGCCTACTTTCCAAAAAGTGGTCATTTGGTGGAGTTTGGTGCTATCCTGGCATTTCAGGGCCTCCAAAACTGTGATAGGTAGTCAGGAAGTGTAATGAGGAAATAAAGCCTTTTAAACGCCTGAAGGTGCTTATTGGATTTTGGGGTCCTGTACTTGGCTAGACTGCCAAAACGTCTCTCACATGTGGTAGCCCCATACTCGGGAGACGTAGCAGAATGTATTTTGGGGAGTAATTCCACATATACCCATGGCATGTGTGAGCAATAAATCATTTAAGTGACAATTTTGTGTAAAAAAAAAATAATAATTTTTTGTTTGTCATTTTCCAAAAACTTGTGGTAAAAAAAGAAACTCTTCTATTGATTCAACATGCCTCTCAGCAAATAGTTTGGGGTGTCTACTTTCCAAAAAGGGGTCGTTTTGGGGGGTGGGGGTGTTTTATGTCCAACATTAGAAGTTTATGCCACACAATGCATGCTTCTAACCACCTGAAGACCAAGCCTTTTCTAACACTTTTTGTTCACATGAAAAAAATCAGTATTTTTTGCTAGGAAATTAATTTAAACATCAAACATTATATATTTTTTTAAAGCAAACACCTTAGTGAATAAAATGTTGGGTGCCGCAATTTTTTATGTCACATATTAATCGCACAGCGATTTTTCACTCCATTTTTGTTTTTTTTAATATACTTTTTTTTTACTTTTAATGCACAAAAACACAATATATTGGGCAATTATTTGGTAAAGTATAAAAGATGATGGTATGCCGAGTAAATAGATACCAAACATGACATGCTTTAAAACTGTGCATGCCACGTGCAATGGTGACAAATTGTATACATTTTTAATATCCATAGGCGATGTTTTAAAAGTCTTTACAAGCTACCATTTTAGATTTACAGAGGAGGTCTAGTGTTAGAATTACTGCCCTTGATCTGAAGTTCGTGGCAATACCTCACATGCATGGTGCAACTGCTGTTTCCATACTGGCACAGGGTCAAGGCTCATGAACACAGGTGCGTGCGTGCGCAGGGGGGGGTGAGGGTACTTTTTTTGTTATTTTGATTTTTTTTTATTATTTTTACACTGTCCCTTTTAAAGTTTTTTTTTTTTATCACTTTTAATGCTATCACAGGGAATGCAAATATCCCCTATAACTTCAATGGGCATTGTCATATATTAATTTTTCAGAAATCTGGGTTCTATCAGACTCTAGATCTCTCCTCTGCCCTTACATCATCTAATCAAACCAGGATTGGTGTGATCAGATGCTTTCCCAATTTACAAATGGCGCTGTTTATATCCTGCGAAACTGAAGTGATGAAATACTCGTAGCTTCTGATTTCTTAGGTTATAGAGATGATTGGCACCACTCTGGTCTCCAATCAGCTCTATGGTCAGCTGTCAGAAACACCGATTGCATTCTCAGGTTCCCCCGATGGCACGGGACTGCCCAAGAAGGCCGTGGAAGGCGGCAGGGGAGGGGGGGGGCATTGCCTCCCACTGCTTGTAAAAGCAATCCTGCAACTAATTAGCCACTAGGATTGCTTTTACATGAAAGTCGATCACCAGCAGAAAAAAATATACTAGGATGGTGCCTGCAGCTGTAGGCATCATCCTGGTATAACCAAAGTCCAGTGATGTACCAGTACGTTGCTGGTCCTTGTTGTGTATATATGCTATGTTTTTTTTTGTATGCAGCCTGTGAACTGAATGAAAAATCTCTGCCAAAAAAAAGTGTGGTATGCCCACCATTAGAATATACCACCCTGCATCCACCCACTTGTGGGCACACATTAGGTCCCACTTTGCCACATGCGCCGGTTCCAGGATTGTACAAATGTGTAAATAATGGCATGCTTGAAGTTATAGTGTTTACAAATGGCTGTATAGATACTGGATTTTTTTTAATATACTAATAATAGTGGTGATCAGCGACTTATGGCGGGACTGCGGCAGGCATTCTGACACGGGGGGAACTGACTTGGGGTCACTGACATCCCCAGTGACACCAATACAGTGATCAGTGCAAAAAAAAAAAACACTGACACTGTAATAATGGCACTGGGGAGGAAGGGGTTAACTTTTGGAAACAATCAAAGTGTTAACTGTGTGCAGGAAGTGTTTTACTAGGGGGCGGGGGTGTGTATCTCTCTGTTACACACGGTTCTGGAAGGCTGTGATCAGCGATCCCGGAACAGTGTGCTGAAAGCTGACAGGGAGGAAAGCTCCATTGAAAACAATGCAGCCTTCCTGTCAGTGATTGCCGGTAATCGCCGGCTCCGGCGGGTAAACACCGGCCGGGACCAGGTGATTGGCACCCGCGATCGGTGCCGTGGGTACAGCGGTAACGCACCTCGCACACACCCTCTACCCCGGAATGCAGGATCACGTTTATATACGTGATCCTTCACACAGGGGCCACCTTATAGCAGTATATGTACTGCGGGTGGTACCCTAATGGTTAATAAAAAGTATTTAAGGAAAAAAAAAAAAAGTAGAACGAAATACAAAACATTTTTTTGTGTTTTGCATAGAGCGTACTGTAGAGGAATTAGAATACCTGTCAGATTTGTATTGCTGTCTGTGCCCTATTAAGAAGATTCACCCTCTCTGTTTGTCCTGGTGACAGTTATCAAAAGTGAAAGACAGCTCCAAATTGTGGGTTTTCACCAGAACAGGAATATGATCTTCCAATGGGAGTCCTAGTGACTCTAGTGACAACCATGGATTCCCTCGCTTTAGAGAGATATCCTCTCACTTCATTTTTTATATATGGGACACAAAGCAAATGGAACCTTCCAAATGGGACACAAATAGTAAGAAAAATCCTGTAAAACATAAATAAAAACCCTCCCTAGCCTTCGCAGTCCTGCAGCATTTGTTGTGAATATACACTTAGAATACATTCATAAACCCATATAATTGCTTTAATGATTTTTTTAGTGATGCCATTCACATTTTGCAATTAGGCACAGTCAGTTTAGCTGCCTTTAGAGAAAACAGTTCCTAGTGCCATGCCATAGTTTCTGCGTGTGAGAAGCTGCATTCCAGGCTGATTGGACAGCAGCTGAAAGATCTCCCTATCACCGTTGATCTTGGCTTCAGGTCTATGACACAAAGATGGATGCCACATTGCAATCATCCTCAGGGGCCACTGCAACTGAACTTTGCTGCAACCTTTGTCTGGAAGTATTTCTGTTAACTATATATACCCAGGTATATGTGCACAATTCTACTAGGACTCCTACCGGGCCCTTTGCTGATAATACCGGTTTGTAAATTGGATGTATGTACTATGATTTATCTTTTCATATATAAAACTTGTAGTATCTCCATACTGATATGCATCTATATACATATGGTTAATGTTATATGCTGGTTACAGTAGTTCCTCTGCTCCCAATTACTTTGATTAGAATAGTGGCAACCGATGCCTGAGCCTCCATCCTGGGGTGAGGAAGCTCACCCTCTATCCACTATCTGTGACTGAAATCTCCCTCCCACCCTTCCCTCTCAGAGAATACATTAATGTAAGGGGTGCTCTGTGGACTCTAATGTAAGGAGGGGCTTTGGTCAGCAGAGACTCCCTTACATCAGAGTCCACAGCATTTCCCCTTACATCTGAGCCCTCTCAAATCAGGGTTCCAGAGTACCCCTTACATCAGAGTTCCCCTTTACATTAGAGTCCACAGAGCTCCCCCTTTACAGTGTAAGTTGAAATTCTGCAGACTCTGATGTAAGAGAATTCTGTGGATGCTGATGTAAGGGAGATTGTGCAGACTCTGATGTAAAGGATGCTCTGTGGACTTTGATGTAAGGGAGAACTCTGTGGACTCTGATGTAAGGGGCGTTCTGTGGACTTTGATGTAAGGGAGGACTCTGATGTAAGGGAGAACTCTGTGGACTCTGATGTAAGGGGCGCTCTGTGGACTTTGATGTAAGGGAGGACTGTGATGTAAGGGAGAACTTTGTGGACTCTGATGTAAGGGGGGCTCTGCGACTTTGAAATAAGGGAGAACTCCGTGGACTCTGATGTAAGGGGGGCTGTGTTGACTTTCATGTAAACAGAGAACTCTGTGGACTCTGATGTAAGGGGGGGAATGTGCAGACTTTTGGATGTAAGGAGGCCTGTGCAGACATTGATGTAAGGAGGGCTCTGCAGACTTTGATGTAAGGGAGAATGCTGTGGACTCTGATGTAAGGAGGGCTGTACGGACTCTGATGTAAGAGGCGGTCTGCAGATTTCGATATAAGGGTGGCTTTGTGGACTTTGATGTAAGGAGGGCTGTGCAGACTCCAATGTAAGGGGGGTCTGCGGACCTTGATGTAGGGGGCTGTGCAGACTCTGATGTAAGGGGAGCTCTGTGGACTCTGATGTAAAGGTGGCTCTGGGAAGCCTGATTAAAGGGGAATGCCTCAAACACTGATGTAAGTAGGGGCTTTGGTTATCAGAGATCCCCTTATATCAGAGTTCCCTCTGTACTTCAGAGTTCTCAGTGTTCCCCCTTGGAGTCCCCAGAGTTCTTGCTTACATCAGAGTCTGGAGAGTCCCCCCTTACAGTGTAAGGGAACTCTTTAGACTCAGATGTAAGGGGGAACTTTGCGGATTCAGATGTAAAGGGAAACTCTATGGATACAGATGTAAAAGGGGGAAAATGTTTTTTGCTGTGCACCGTTAAAGTGTTAGGGTTTGGCTTGAAGAAAAGGTGGCGACCTTACCCAAGACAGGAGGAAGGGGGCGCACTGCAGAACATCTGAAAGGGTCCCACGGTGGAACTGTAATAAAGGGTCCTGTGAAGGTAGTAAAAAGCCCCAGGTTTGGTGGGAAGTGAGGGGTCAGGGGGCCCTTGATGGTTTCTTGCATCAGGGTCCTGAAGGTTCTAGCTACACCTCTGGTTCTTTTCTTTACCCACAGGTTTAGTGCACTAACCGGTTATTGGATCATGTCATTTCTCAGCCATTGACAGCAAGAACGTGCTCCCTCATTTCTGGGCCCTGCCATTCTCCCACCAAATGACTAAGGCATACCTATATCATATCCCTGAGCACAGAGGAGATAGCTGAACATACTGTTGGATGTGGATTTTACCATGTCATCACTGCGTTTGTGAAATCTTTCAATTTATGCTTTGCTTGAAACGTTTTTTAGTCTAAAATACAAGTTATATCTTTTGCCATAACCTTGAGCGGTCTACTATTCTCAACAGTTATTTTATGGTAGTTGCCTGGGTCTTGCAACTTCTGAGCCACTGTAAATGCTGTACAGTGGGGAAAAACTGACATGGCAATTTTAAGAACCTTTTAGAATGCATTCCCTTTCTTCTGTGTCCTGCCTTGTGTCCCCCTCAAGTGGCTAAGATGTGGTGTTTCCATGTACAGGATGAGTGGTGTTATGCATTTTATATCATTATCAATCAACTTATATGCATAAGAAAATGGAAACAAAATTATCCACAAACAATTATTTATTTTCAGACTTATTTTTTTTATCACTTTCAGTTAACCTTAATATAAAACTGTTAAGTACAAATGTTTGAAACATTCACAATCCAATACTTCAGACTGTTTTCTGTTCAGTTGGGGCAATTGTGGGGGCTTTCGATATATATTCAAAGATAGGGCAGTTGTCATGTTAGAGTGTCAGAAATCTAAAAGAGTTTGTATAATCAAACTGAAACGTGTGGCCAGTAGTGAGGAACTAAAATGTCCCCAGGTTCAGGTCAGTGAACTTTAAGTTTGGATCCAGAATCTGAACCCCAATGAAATAAATAAGAGGAGAATGCTCATTTTTAGTAATGGCCATTTTCTAAGCTAAGAGTCAAAAGGATTGACAAAAAAGGGCATGCATTTGTGATTGGTTGTCATGCACAACTGCTTCAGATTCTGGCAGCTTCAGTTTTGATAAATTACAACAAATATCTTTTTCTTCTCCATAGACCCAATTATAAAAAATTAATGCAGATTTCTTGAAGCCGTTTTGGTATTGTGCTATTCCAGAGGGAGAAAGTAGGCAGATGTGAAAAATGAAAAATTAGAGCTATTTTCTAAGTTTGAAGGACACCTTTTAAACTCTTATCACATTGGCTGACATTTTTGGAAGGAGAGAGAAATCAGATTGCACCCTGAAATCTAAAATATGTGCCTGTATAGATGGAAAAATGTTTTTCAGTACAGTCATTAACCTTGTATGGACAAGTCTCAATTTATGAGCGGTTCAAAAAACATTTAGCATCCAAACACGGATGATGGAAATAGCATACAGATTTCTACCACAGCTAAAAATTTCACAATTTCCGGGAGACATAGCAGGCATTTAGCATCCAAAAAGAAAAAACGGTCTTTTAGACACTGATCATAGAAATAGCATACAGGTTTGCCCCATAGCTTGAAAACCTTTTTTGAACACCAACACCAGAATGAGGACACATGCCAGGTAAGGCACATGTTTGCACAACACCATTCCTGGTACAAATTACGGGGGGGGGGGGGGTGAAACATTTTTGGGCCTGCCCCTACACAGCTGAGAGTCTCTGCTCCAGGTGGCTCTTGTCCCTAATACATACATCACAACATGTCAACTTTTTGCCTATGCTGTTGCATAGCTTCTCAAATTTTTCTTTTTAAAGTCCGCAAACGTGCAACTATAACGAAAAACCCGTAAGTGTTCACAAAAAAAGTGCGAGTGCAAAACACCACACGAAAAAGTGCACCTAGGGGTGTGCTTTGTCCTTCCCCGGAAGGGGATGGACCACTACCCTGATCCCCCGGGCACGAAGCTCCTGACAGGGACAAGGTTCCCATTTGGTCCTCCTGGCCAAAAGGCCTGGTGGACCACCGTTCCTTGTGTCCAGCCGAAGCCGGACACCCAGTACTTGGTCAGGGGGCTCTCCCGAAGAGAAAACCCCCTAGGGACAGGGGAGGAAGGAACCAAAAGGCCACACATCCTCCCCCTAGACTTCAGGGCAGGCCCGAGGACCCACACCCACCTCCCTCCAAACACACACATAAGTAAAGTAAAAGTGACAAAACGTGGGAGGTGTAAAATTAAATAAATAAAAAAGTGGCCGTGCCAAATAGTGCACAAACCAGGCCCTGAGGCCTGTAGCAAAAATTGCCCTGGTCCTAGCCAAAAGGCCTGGTCCTAAGGGCGCTGTGCAGAAAAAGTGGTAAAACAGTGACCATGTGCCATCTTCACACTGTGGGGTCCCACACCCAGGTGTTACTAGTGGCACCCCTGAGGCGACTACTCAGGGGGCACTGGTTTGTGGACTCTCTGCCTTCCCGACCCTGGCCAGACAAGGTAGATCCGTCCAAAATCAGGAGGACTTGGGTCCTTCCGGTCTCCTCGGAAGAATTACTCACGGGCCCCAGCTACTCGTGGGCACCACGCTTTCTGTCCCCCCAGTACTAGCCGTCCAGACCCCCATCATTCCAACAGGGGTACTATACAACCAGTCATCCCCGCAAAGCTAGAATGACCGTGGAGCACCCCTACCGGACACTGATGAGAACAGATACTACACTTGATCTTAGCCAAAAGGCCGAGAAGCGATAGCATAGCTTCTCGAATGTTTAAGTTGACCTTATGGATCAGAGGAGCACTCAGGAGAACAGGGCATTGAGGAGGAGG
This sequence comes from Staurois parvus, assembly GCF_062004578.1. Taxonomy (NCBI): domain Eukaryota; kingdom Metazoa; phylum Chordata; class Amphibia; order Anura; family Ranidae; genus Staurois; species Staurois parvus. Next base: position 89,134 of record NW_028319363.1, read on the forward strand.
TGAAGATGACAGGTCTGGCACCATCACCACCAGTTGTAGGGAGTTGGGGCGATTTTGCATTTCCGGGTAGGGGGCACACACAAGCTGTGCACTTGCCCTACCTGCGCTGCCATTTGTAGCCACGGCTGTCAATCACTGGGTCCCAGCCAGTAATTACTTGCCAGCACCCAGTGATTTCCGAGGATCTGTGACGGGGAGGACGACTGTTTTGTTTACTAACAGTCCTCCTCCCTGTCAGCTCGGGCACACTGCTGTGGATGGCTATGCACAGCACAGCCATCCATAGCAGTGTGATTACAGTGATTCACACACATTCCCCCACCCCCCAGTAAAACACTCCCAGCACACAGTTAACCGCTTTGATTGCCCCTGTTAACCCCCTTCCTTCCCAGTGCCATTAGTACAGTGTCAGTGCTTTTTTTGGTTTTTTTTTTATTAATTTATAACATTTAACACAGGAGCAACAAATCACGCCCACGCAGGGGCTATCAATTGCACATAGAAGAATTCGAAAATTAGAGAAATCAGTGCTCTAACACCAACAGGGCAAAAGATACGCCCACAGAGGGGCTATCAATGGCACTTAAATAACAAAACATAAATATAACACTGATAATAACTCAGACTAAAAGGCAGCTATCCACTGCCACACCAAGAGCAAACAGTGCTTTTTTTTTTTTTTTTTTTTTTTAGCACTGATCATTGTATTGGTGTCACTGGGGATGTCAGTGACACAAAGTCAGTTCCCCCAGTGTAAGAATGTCTGCCACAGTCCCGCTATAAGTCGCTGATCACCGCCATTACTAGTAAAAACAAACAAAAAAAAAATCCCAGTATATATACTGCCATTTGTAAACACTATAACTTTCACATAAACCAATTAATTTACACGTATTGGGATTTTTTTTTAGCAAAGACACATAGCAGAATACATTTTGGTGTAAATGTATGATGAAATTTGATTTTTAAGATTTTTTTACTGGACATGTTTAATAGCAAAAAGTAAAAAATATTGTTTCTCTCAAAATTGTTGGGTTTTTTTTTGTTGTAGCGCAAAAAATAAAAAAATGTACATGCAATCAAATACCACCGAAAGAAAGCTGAATTTGTGGGAAAAAAAAGGACGTAATTTTCATTTTGGTGCAGCATTGCATGACCGCACAATTGTCAAAGTAATGCAGCGCAGTAACGCCAAAAATGGCCTGGTCAGGAAGGGGGGATAAATCCTCAGGGTTTAATGGGGATTTTAACCATTTGACCTCCAATAATTTAAAGCTCAAACACAAAAGCACAGTAAAAATGAAAAAAGTAAACACTAAAGAACATTAAATAACCAACCAAATTCAATGAGCGCAGTATATCTCACGTGACAAAACTTACATATAAAATATTACATATATGAAAACAATATAAAACCAACCCAACCCCTTGTTGCTTGCTGAACACAGATCAAATGAATCTCACCTCACTCTCAAGAGATATACCTCTTAAGAAAGTGCAGAACAACTCCCTCAGTACACCCCCTTCCTAAACAATACTTATACCACTACTAATAATGAATGGTGATAAACAATCGTGATTATAAATGTCCCATTAACAAAAAGTACATACAATACACCTATAGGCGTTAATAAGTGACACTGTGAATATTATTCTTTTCACTGTTTGGTGCACCACCATCACACCAGGTGAATGACCTGCTCACCTCCAAATTAAGTCATTAACGCTCTTCTGGATAACTCAGACTCAAATCTTCCTCCCCTCTTTTTGGTCAGACATCCAGCAGGGATGGTCTCATAAAGCAAAAAGGCCAACACGTAGTGCTCTCCATATAACACTTTGTTTCCCCACTAAAATAACACTTACAGATGTAAAAGACAAAACACATAAAAGGAGTCCACATATAGCTCATCGCTGCCACCATCTTGCTAGCAAAGCGCTGAGCTGGATGTGGACTCATTTTATGTGTTTTGTCTTTTACATCGGTGTTATTTTAGTGGGGGAAAAAAGTGTTATATTGAGAGCACTATGTGTTGGCCTTTTTGTTTCCCGAGACCATGGACTAGTGTTGCAAATCACAGCCTTTTTTCCAGCCAGAAAGGATCCACAAAAATTACCGGTACTGTTTGCACCTTCTTCAGAGCCTGCAGAATTAGTTGAAAGGGGGGAAAGCATAGCATAACTGGAAGCTCCACCTTTGAGCAAGAGCATCTATTACCACTGCTCCATCTTCTCTGTTCAGGGAAAAAAAACTAACCAGCTTTTGCATTCTGCCAGTTCACAAACAAATCAATTAGCGAATGACCCCATTCCTGAACTAAACTGATAAAAACTTCCTTATTTAGGCTTCCCTTCTCCCTCCTTCACTTGATGCCTGCTCAGGAAATCGGCTACCAGATTCAGCGGACCCTTGAGATGTGTCAGATGAATTCCCAGGTGTGCTCTCCAGCCCCAGGAACTTGCAAATGTGATGAGGATCCTTTCTACTGGAAAGGACCAGGTTAGACCATTTGAGAGAACTTCTTGTTTCTTCCACCACCAGAGGGATCTCTTTACCCTGGAGGTAACCCTCACCTTCTTGTCTAGCAAGGCCAAGTCTTCCGTTGCAAACTCTCAAGATGAACAGTTGTAGGGGCCTGAAATGTATTCTTGATCACTGGACCACCAGGATGGAGGCTGTTATCAGTCCAAGAGCTGACATCAGAAATCTGATTGATACCTGCTGAAGCAGTCAATGTCGCCTGTATTTTTGGCATTTGTTCTTTTGGCAAGAGAATCTTCTGTTCTGCCAAACAAATGCAAAACCCCAGAAACAAGACTTTCTTGGACAGGGTCAGGTTGGATTTTTATTTGTTTATGAGCCAGCACAGGCTCTCCTGATGATTGTGGGCCACCTGAAGGTCCTCCCTCAACTGATCTTGCCAGGAAAACATCATCTGTGTAGGGGATTACCATACCATCTCTGAGCCTTAAAGGAGCTAAGGCTTCCGCCATCACTTTGGTGAAAATGCGGGGAGATGATGATGGCCCAAAAGGCAGTGCCTGAATTGCAGGTGCTGAACCTTGTGTCCTGATCTCGGGGCCAGCCTCAAAAATCTTTGGGAGCACTCCCTGAATGGGATGTGCAGATAGGAGTTGATGCCATGACAATTTGGAAATAGATTTGTGACCAAAAAGATAAAGAGTACATTTGGACCCTTTTGTATTGTACGGTTTTGTTCAAAGGTTTTAAGTATAGGAGGAAATGGAAATATATAGGAATAAAAAAAACTGTCTGATCTTCTCCTGATAGGACTGGAACCACCACTCTTTAAAATTAGATACTGAACCAGATTCTTCATGGCAAGAGCTTTTTCCAGATGTTTCAGAATATCCATGACAAAATACCTTCTTGGAGGAATCTCTGCAAACTCTATTTTGTAACCCCTGCCGAAAAAAATTTCAGATACACAGCCTTGAAATTATTTTCTCCCATTGTGGAAGGAACACCTGTAGTCTTCCTCCCACAGGAAGCAGCTGATTCATGGGATTTATCAGGATTTGCAGGAGTACGGAAAACAATCCTTTTTTTCCTCTTGCTCTCTGCGATGCCCAGACATTTTTCCTCCCTTGCAACTTGTCACCTTGCAAACCTCTCTAGGGGCAAAAAAAGTTTTGGAACTTGTTTCTTCTTCTTCACAGGAAAGGACTTTTTCCTATCTGCTGTGCGATCCAGAATTGACTCTAAGTCAGGCCTAAAGAGGAGATCTCCTGAAAAAGGGATTCCACACAGCCTAACTTTTGAGTTTGAGTCCCCCTGCCATGTTTTTAGCCATAATGCCCTTGTAACGCAGAGTTAGATAAGGCAGCTGAGCGAGCCGTCATGTGTACAGATTCTGCGAGAACATCCGCTATATATCCTACTGCTCTTGAAATCGTAGGGAAAAAATCTACAATCTCTTCCTTTGGGGTCCCTGCATTAATGTGCACTTTTAGCTGGCTCAACCTATGCTCAAGATTCCTTGCTATGCATTTGACTGCCATAGCTGGATTCAAATTCTCCATTGTGGCATGCCATGCTCTTTTCAGCAGCAAATCCATCCTTTTATCCATTGCCTCTTTTAGGCTTCCCGTGTCTTTAAATGCTAAATCTCTGCTTTTCGAGACTTGGAAGAAAGCAGAATACAACTTAGGCAGTTTGTACACTGACAAGGAGTCTTCTTCAAACAGGAACCATCTCTTGAAAAAAAAAAAAAAACCTGTTTCCTTTCTGGATCCTGACATTCTTTTTTTTTTTTTTTTTTTATAACGTCTGAGACAGCTGAATGTACAGGAAAACATCTCCCTTTTTGTTCACGAAGCCCCAAGTATATCTTATCATAAAGGGAGAGCTCCAATTCCTCCTGTTTAATGCCCAAGATGATGTCAGTCACTTTGAGGAGATTCTCTACATCCTCCAGCAACAATTTATACTTATATGCTGAGGAATCCTCTGCCTCCTCCCCATCATCTTACAAATCTCCTTCCAACCAAGGGGAAGAGACAGCAACCTGTGCCGAGGGTATCCCTGACTCTGCATCTAAAGAAACTGATGACTGTGGTGTGGCAGTGGGCTCAGAAGCACTCTGGGAGGAAGACCCCAACATATCTCTAAATGACTGCATTCCTTGCACGAAGGGTTTTTCCATGGATCTGAAACAAAAGGACACTGCCTCTTGCTACTAGACTCCTTTTCATTGCTGTTAGCCTAAGAAAAAGCACAAAAAGAAACATAACCGCTTCAGCCACTGATTGACTAACACACCACCAACAACCGCACCCAGTGTAGCCAGATCCCAGACCTCCATACCACCAGTGCACTGACCCCACACACAAAGGATCCAGTCAACAGACAAGCCCTCAGCCACCAGGGGGATGTGAAACCCAAAGTGTACACATAGGAAAAGCAGCATAAATTGCCCATAGGAAACGCTCTTCTACCTGGGCTTTGCCAGACCCTCCGACTGTCCCAGGAACTGTAGCCACTCCTGTTTCCTCCATAGCAGAGCCTGTATTGATCCACGTGGCTGTGACTCCTGTTCCTGGCGTCCTGGAACCCCACTGTGCCGGCCTGAGACCGGAAATAGGCACTGCCTGGGTCCTGCCCCCTCCCCGTTTCCTGCAACCAGAACAGATGCCGTAGGGCCAACTGGAAGCTCCATCTCTGCCCAGATGCCACTAGACACCAAAAACATGGCCTCCTGCACAGAGACATCAGGGCTATAAGCTTCCTGGCAGTACTGGCTCTCCCCGAGCACTGCACATGGAGAGTGGAACCAAGAACAGGGGCTGCTAACTCAGAAACATGGCTGACAAACTTGATAGCCACTTTGCAAAGACATTACCCAATGGATTTTCCATAATTGCTTCAAAGGGTGGATTCTGCAGGTCACAGAGAACCAGATTCAAAAGAACAGGGTTTTGTAAATGGTCTGACTGTGGAGACACCTTGAATAAAGGTTCTAACAAAAAGGAGCAAAGCCGGGAGGCTTGTGGAATAGGATGAATAAGAGTACTTCAGGCCAAATTCTGGTCAAGTCCCAAATGTAGGAAGGCCAGAATGTGAGCAGTCTCTGGGGTTGGTTGAAAACACGGTGTTCACATCTGGTGAAAAATTATTTCTAATATAGTAGTACATTTTTGTGGAGTGGCTTTTCTGGGGAGAATCAGAGGTACCCCTGTCCATTAATGACCTATGGTTCAATAGTCGGTAAAAGCCAGTGACTAAGAAGCAGGATGGAATAGGGGACCTTGAGGCAGCGGTTCTGGTCTGTTTGGAAGAAGCCAGGAGTGCCCCACAGATGTTTGATTATGTCTGTACTAGGTTGTTGTGAGCCACTTTGGTGCAATGAGAATCTCCTGCTCTATTTTGAGGAAAAATTAAGAAAGAATTCACACCAGAGGAAGGGTCTATATTAGCCAGAATGAAGTCCAGAGAATTACGAGAATTTCCAGGACATCCAATGCCAGTGCTAGAGGATCCTTGGTCCTACCCGCAAATGGTAATCTAGGGCCCCTCATTTTTGACACAGCAGATTGAAGATGATGGGATGAAGGGACCATTCTCCCTGGACCTGGCGGGTCGCGGGAATACACTTTTTATTCGGCCCCACACCTGAGCTTTTGCAGAATAGATCACGTTTTAATTTCCTTACAACATTTATCTTTAATTCAAAAGATTGTCATCTCGACCTCACCCTGGTCTGATCATGATCCATTGATCTTTTCACTGTGTCTTTCTGGTATGGCTCGGCCCTCTTTTCTGTGGCGACTCAATGAATCCCTGCTCACCACTCAGGCTTCTTGTTCCCAGGTTCTTTCGCACATTCAATCCTATTTTATGGACAATGTGGGTTCTGTATCCTCGGCCGTCACTCTGTGGGAGGCTCACAAAGCCACTATTAGGGGTCACTTGATTCAGATTGCCTCGTCCAGAAAATGGGCCAGAGAGAAGAGGATGTTGGAATTTACCTCGAAATTGGCTGTGGTAGATGCTACTTGGAAAGCCTACCCCACTACAGCAAATAAGAAAGCTCGAGATGTGGTGGCTGCTGAACTTGATCTTTCCACTACACGAGCGGAGAATGCTTTGCGCTGGGCCGGACATAAGTTTTATACATGCGCCAATAAACTGGGGCCAATGTTGGCCAAAAAGCTTAATTCGCTAGGTCGCATGCATAAACCTGTTCAACTCCGAATGAGGGGCAGTGGCCTTATCTCGGACCCTGTGCAGATTACTCATAGATTTGCAGATTTTTTTGTCCTCTCTACCAAAAACCGAACACTTTTGACGCTGAACATGTTGATAGTTTTTTCGCTGAGCTGCATCTACCCTCTTATCCACTGCAGCCCGTGATGCCCTGAATGCGGATATCTCTGAATCTGAACTTTATCAAGCCATCAAATCTTTGAAGGCTTCCAAGGCTCCAGACCCAGATGGGTTTTCTGGGTTTTACTATAAAAAAATTTGCCACCGTTCTGGTTCCTCACTTAACAGCCTTTTTCAATTCTTTGAAGCAGGGTTCCCGGCTTTCTTTTGAGTCTCTTCAGGTGCATATTACTATGATCCCTAAGAAATCTGAAGATGCCTTTGAACCGCAAGCTTTTAGACCAATCTCGCTGTTAAATGTGGACTTGAACATTCTGGGAAAGGTTCTGAGCACTCGAAAAAGTATCTACTCTCACGTCTTCATCGAGATCAGGTTGGCTTCGTTCCGGGACGTCAAGCTGCTGATAACATCCGTAAAGTCATCCATCTCATTCATATTTTGCATCGCCGCAGGATACCAGGGTTTCTTTTATCCCTGGACATTTATAAAGCGTTCAATTTGCTTTCTTGGGAGTACGTGACATATACGCTGTCTAGATGGGGGTTTGGTGACGCATTTCTGGCTTGGATCTCAGCTTTATACTGGTCCCCCTCGGCCTCTGTTTAATATGCAGGGTTTGTTTCCTCCTCTTTTCATATTATCAGGGGCACGAGACAGGGATGCCCATTATCACCTGCTCCTTTTGTTCTCGCCCTTGAACCTCTAGCTGCAGCCATTCGAAATCACCTGGATATTTCAGGAGTTCCCTATGCCGGCAGTCAATATAAGGCCAACTTTTATGCAGATGATGCTCTTTTGGTTTTAACCAATCCTCTCATCACTCTCTCCAATCTGCAGGTCATATTGGACCGTTTTTCAACTATATCTGGCCTTCACATCAATTTGTCTAAAACCACGGCATTGAATAGTACGCTCCCTGCCGACCTGGTTGCAGACACAATTTCCCTACCGTTGGGCATCCCATTCTCTGGTTTATCTTGGCATTACACTTACTTCTTCCTACTCTCATTTTCGGCGAATTATTACCCCTTACTGCGCTATTACTTCCCTGCTTCATTCTTGGCAGTTTCCTTCTTTATCTTGGATTGGCCGGATAAATGCTGTCAAGATGACTATCTTGTCGAAGATTTTGCACTTTTTCCGCACTCTCCCTATTCAGGTCCCTGCGTCTTTTCTTTGTGTACTGCAAAGCCGGTTTCTCAGTTTCATTTGGGCTCATAAACGTCCCAGAGTGCCTAGAGCCACTCTGTATACTCATAGTTTACAGGGAGGTTTGGGAGTTCCACATATTTCTAGATACTATTTGCGGCTCAGATTTCCCAGCTGTCTATGCTTCATGCCAAGACAGATATCCAGTTATGGGTACTCCCGGAATTACCCAACTGTGCTCCGCTTTCTTTAACTGCATTGCTTTGGCTCCCGCCTAAGATGCGTCCTCCGGATTTGAGCACTATCATGCTTCACAGTTTACGAACCTGGGATTCTGTTAAATATTCGGGTAATTTGAGATCGTTTATACCCCTTTTGCAGATTACACATAATACTCTATTTCCACCAGGCCTAGAACATCCCACTTCTTTCTCTTGGTGGACCTCCCATGGCTTTGTCATTGCACATGATTTCATGAGTTCTCCTATGTTTCCATCATGGGAATCTCTTCGAGAGGCAAGGGACGTCCCACCACGGTAATATTATCGGTATTTGCAGTTGCGCCACTGGGTTTTATCCCTCAGTCGTACCTCTACATATCCTTACCGCAAAATGCCCTTTGAGCACGTCTGTCAGCATTTCCCAGGGTCCCCTGGTCTCATTTCTGTAATTTATGCCTTTCTTAACAGTAGGTCCTCCTCATCACCCGTCTTATGTATCTCATTGGGAGCGAGATCTGGGTGTCTCGATTGCGGTGGAGGAGTGGCGTAGGGCCTGGGGGATGGTGGCGAAATGTTCATTCAATACAGTCACTCTTGAGGCAGCCTATAAAGTTCTCCTGCGGTGGTACTGGGTCCCGGCTCGGACTGCTCACTTTAATCCGACTGGCGGAGATAGGCGTTTACGGAACTGTGGTCTACGCGGTGACATCCTGCACATTTGGTGGTCGTGGCCACGATTGATAGGCTTCTGGTCTAGGGTTTTTGGTTTGCTACAAAAGCCATTTCAGATTACAGTCCTTAGGGATGCAAAGGTGGCCCTCCTGCATTGCCCAATTTTGGGTCTGTCTAGGTCTCAGCAGAAATTGGCATCCTACCTTTTTATTTTGGCCAAACGTGCTATAGCTCAAGCTTGGAGAACCCCTTCGGTTGTCTTCCAGGGGGTGAAGACCCGGACGAATGCTATGTTGTTCAATGAACAGATGTCTAGCATTCTTCATGATTCTCATTCGAGATTCCTTAAGGTTTGGGAACCTTGGATACGTTATTCCTTGCCATCCCTGCCTCCTACTAGTTATGGCCTCCTATAGTCGCTGCCTATGCTAGCCTAAGATCCATGATCCTTCTAGTTTCCCTTCTTTCATGTTTCCTTTCCGATACCCTTTTGTTTTCTTTTCTTCTAACCTTTTTTCTTTTCTCTTCTTTTTTCGATATTATGTTGGATTACTGCTGCTATTTGGTTCGGCATTTTGCCGTCTCTTTTTGATGTCATCGGACATTTCGTTATTTGACTAATACAATTCAGTAGGATTTCTCTGTTTGTGTTATTGTTCTGCTCTGCCCCTGCGAGGGCGTATTTTGAGCTTGTTATATTCTTAAAAACAAAACTTTCTTAATAAAAATATTGAAACAGAAAGTTTACTGATGTGAGATATTACTCTTGCCTCAGGGGCATTTACTGACCTTAATTCCATTCAAAACTTTGGAAAACAAAGATATCTGTTTAAGTCCAGAAAAGTATGAATACTACCATAGGGTTTTGGTACCATAAAAAGGTTTGAATAGAATCCTCTAGAGAGATAGACCAGTCCCCTGGGACACGAAAAGGCTTAGGGCAGTCAGCAAATCTGACTGTCCTTTGGCATATTTGGTTGTTTTGGCATAGAAAATGAATTCATAAGTGAAAGAGGTCCATCACCTAAGGACACCAGCAAATAACTGAGGTTTAACATAGTGGGGTAGGGTTATAGGGGTATGCCAAGTGTGCATGCCCAAAAACTTTGCTAGTGTTCAATCACCTGAAGGTAGCAGCCTATAACTATGACTAGTCGCCTGTGTCCTGTTCGATGAAGATTAGTGATCCATTTTATCATTTAGTCATAGTCAGCATATACAGGGTTCGTTTTTCCCAAGGGGCTCTTCAGTTGACAACTAGGTTTAATGCTAACAGGAGGTTGGTCATCATAAAACAAGCCACCCTAGGGGATGATCACCAGCATTTTAATCCATCAGAATGAGCATTATTACATACAGAGTCCATCCACCTAGGAATGGAACAGAACATCCCATCCAAACAAGTGCCATAGGTCATAAAGTACACTGTGCAAGGTCACAGCACACACAATATTGAACCTAAATGAACGTAATTAAAACACATCATAAACTTTATGTTTGTCATGAAGATGTGTCAGCATGAAAAAAAAAAATTATTTGGTTATCTATGTGTGTTAAAGCATGTGTTTTCTACGACTTTGAAACATTGAAAAGTATTTTTAAAAAAATGTTATTTGAAAAGCAATTGCAGTTTTATTACATTTGCTAACCAGGTTCCTAAAACACAACGGGGCCTTCCCATCTAAAAATAAATAAATTGTAAAATGGAATGTAGGCTCCTTTTTAGCCTGGGATCCTGATAGAGAGTAACTGAAAAAAATGTTAAAATGGTGGCTGTTATACTGTCATTCAACTACTTCAGGGTCAATGTCATTTTTAGAGTCAAATCATACAAGCATGTTATCACAATGGCAATTTTGGATGGCACCCCACTGCACCAAGACAGTAGAGGTGTGGCCAGGTGCCAGCTATATCATTATGACTTTCAGGAACATTTACCAATATTAATCCTTTTCCCCCTGGTGCTCAGTACTGGGACTGCCATTCTCCTCCAGAGACATGTTGCCTACTGCTGTAGGACTCTGCACATCAGTTCAGCACAGCAGTGACACAGATCGCCACACCAGGATCACATCAGCTTATCTGCATCAGGACTGTCACTATCCGGTCTTCACACAGACACTTCTGCACGTTGGGCTGACAGGCCATCAGGCAGCAACTCTGCACATCCCTGCAAACAGCCAAAAGCCTGTGTATGAACTCTAATCCGAAGAGGGTGTGCTATCCATAGGATTGGTGAGTGGGCGGATGCCCAACCTTATCCTGTCATCACTCTAGATACTGCATGCAGACACCTTTATACCCTATTACAGGAGATCTTTGCTTTGAGCACTACCACAGCCTGTATAACTTCATTGAATTACCAGTATTTACTACTGTTCATGGTTCCCACCATTGCTAGCAGAAGACAACGGATACCACAATATCAGGAACTTTAAACATCGCAGGGCTCAACATACAATCTCTAGTTAAAAAGGGACCTCTTCTCTTCTAAGGGCATAAATATTCAAATTAGGATACTTATATAATTTTATGTCAGGAGTATACATTTACATAATTCTCTGCATCCACCAGTGGCCTAGAACAAACCTTTTCAACAAGGCGTTTATTCCCCCTATTTTTTTTTTTTAATCCAAACATTTCACCTTCTTACTGCTGGTGTTGCAGTCTAATAGTTGAAGCTTATTACTCATGACTGTATAATGTTAAAAACTTTGCTTAACTGATTATTCCCATTTTACCAGTGTTCTATCGTTATGTGTTAACTGGGCTTGTATATCCTAAACTTATTATTCTTGTGGTCTACTCTTTTGAACAAGACTAATATAGAGGTGTTACTAAAGAATTTTATCCTATACTGTTGAAATATGTCTGAACCCAAAGTGTCAGAGCTGTTGGGAAGCTTGCAAGATCAGGACAACCACTGGGGACAAATTTTATCAAGCGGCCCCTGTGGAGGTAGCGCTACAGAGGGTAAAAATACACCAGCACTGCAGTGCACCTAAAAACAACCCTACAGTACAAATATGATCCTAAGAAAATAGACTGTTCTAGCCACCTACATTGCAGCCAATGGGGTCAAATACAGTCAGACCCACTTCTGGGATATTTACTATGTAACCTTTCCCCAACGCTGCTTGGCCTTTTGCTGTAAGGAGGTACATCCACAATGCATGTGCACCATTTGTCCCATTCATTCGTATGGGTGGGGCCATACTATAGTGCCTAGGACCAGCACTGTGCAGTGGTAGTGGGTGCACAGATTGGAGGACAAATCAACACTGGGCAACGCCACACAAGGAAGACCTGTCAGATGGGGCTAAAGAAAAAAAAAAAAAAAAAAAGATTTATTGCTACTGGGTATACTGAAATTGGGTTGAGGGGGTGCTATAAAGAATAACTTGTTGATGTCTTTCTAGGATGTTTACTACTACACCAAAACTGCATTGTGAAATCCCACTGCTCTCTTTTAAAGATGATCTCCAAGTTTTATTTACCTTTAAATAGTTGTTTGGACAACGCTGGTCCACACAAACTATTTACTTCACTAACAGTTGCAGAGGCTGGGAGTGCTGTATAAACTGTATTTAGCCTCAGCTACGTACAGTGTACAGTGCTGTGTTCCTGCAGCAGGACGGAAATTCCCATCCTTCTCCAAAAACAAAATCAAGTTGCCACTCACAGGGAGCTTTGTATGCTTTGAATACAAGGATTCCTATGATTAGCTGAATCAGAGATCATGACGTCTGCCGCTTGCCTCAGCCAGAGGAAATTTGTATTTATTCGTAGATTGCAAATCTGCCTGTGAAAGGCTGAGCTAAGCTCAGCCAAACTCGATTTTGTTCTGTGAATGGGACAGGAAGTTCCCGTCCTGCTGCCAGAACAGCTTTGTACACTGTATGTCGCTCCCTCCAGTGGTAGCACAGGGTCAAGAAGTGAGAGGAAGTCTCTCTCCAGTGGGGTCACAGAGTCAGGAAGTGAGGAAAAAACTCCCACCAGTGGAGTCACAAACAGGAAGTTTCCCACCAGTGGGGTCACAGGGTCAGCTAGTGAGGGTAAGTCTCCCTCCAGTGGGATCACAGAAACAGGAAGTCTCCTTTTATGGTGTCACAGAAACACGAAGCGAGGGGAAGTCTCCCTCCAGTGGGGTCACAGAGTCAGGAAATGAGTGGAAAACTCCCACCAGTGGAATCACAGAAACAAGAAGTCTCCCTCCAGTGGTGTCACAGGATCAAGAAGTGAGAGGAAGTCTCCCTCCAGTGGGTGTTACAGAAACAGGAAGTCTCCCTCAAAGAGGAGTCAAAGAAACAGGACATCTCCCTCCAGTGGTGTCACAAGGTCAGGAAGTGAGAGGACATCTCCCTCCAGTGGGTGTCACAGAAACAGGAAATCTCCCTCTAGTGGGGTTACAAAAACGGGACATCTCCCTCCAGTGGGGTTACAGAAAGAGGAAGTCTCCCTTCAGTGGGGTCACAGGGACACCTGTATAAGGCATGTATAGTGTTAAATGCTTTCAGCTCCAAGCTTGCTGACAATTCTTTTTCCATCGGGGTTACCCAAGGTTCTGTTCTTGGACCCCTTTAATTCTCGATATACACCTCCTCTCTGGGTCACCTGATGGCCCTCCCATGGCTTTCAATATCATTTCTATGCTGACAACACCCAAATCTCTCTACCCTTCAGCTTACATCAATCTCCTCACACATCACTAAGCTACTGACAGACGTAGCAGTCTGGATGTCACATCACTTCCTCAAACTCAATCTGTCCAAAATTGAGCTTATATTTCCTCCCTCACATGCCCCTTCCCCTGGCTTCTCTGTCAAGATCGATGGCACAACTATTAACTTGCCCCCATTGCCAGGGTGCTAGGTGTAATCCTGGACTCTGAACTCTTTCAGCTCCACATCCAATCACTGTACAAAGCTATCTGCCTCACCCTCCGCAACATTTCCACAATATGCCCCTTTGCAAACCAATGTCAGCACAAAGCTTTGAATTCCCTTCCAGGTTACTGCAACTCCCTCATCATTAGATTACCTTTACATAGGCTATCCCCCCCTTCAGTCAATCATGAACACTGCTGCCAGACACATCCACCTCACCAACCGTTCAGCATCTGCTACCCTTTTCTTCAGAGAAACCTATACTGTCTCCACCTAACAGTATTTTCACTTTCTCCATCAGCTACTCCCCCAGTTTACTAACTTTTGTTTTATTTTACCCTCCTTTTTAGACTGTAAGCTCTAATAAGCAGAGCCCTTCGATTCCTCCTGTATTGAATTGTATTGTAACTGTACTATCTGTCCTCATGTTGTAAAGCGCTACACAAACTGTTGGCACTTGTCTCATGGCATGTCCTAGGGCATCCACAAAAAGCAAAGCAGAAGGTAATTGCTGTAATTGCCGTGTAACAGAATTTTATTATACAGGATTTATATAGTGCCAAGTTTGCACAGTGCTTTGCAATATGAGGGCAAACAGTACAGTTACAATAGAATTAAATACAGGAGGAATCAGAGGGCCCTGCTCCTTAGTACTTACAATCTAAAGGGGAGGATCGAGTGATACAAAAAAGTTAATAACTGTGGGGGAGGAAATGATTTCAGTGGCAAAGGAACACCCCGAGAGATTCAGGAAAACTTGGGCTTGTTGGACTCACTTCCAAACTACTGATACTTATCGTTGTTTAATGAAGGAATGAACAAGAAGAGATTTGGAGACATGGAAGGCCTTTAAAGCTTTCACCTCAGGAATAGCTCCATAAATGGACTCTAACCGAACTGTATCCTTAATAAAGATAGAATCTGTGTCAGTTTGGCTGTTGCTTATTGATGTGACTGGTTTGGTTGCGCTTACCTAATTATAAACCCCATCCTCCCCCCCCCCCTTTTTTTTTCCTTCTCTCTCCTTCCCCTCTTCCCTATATATTTGTCTTTTTTGCTCCCCCCCACCCCATTATATTACTTTTCATATTCCTCTTCCATTCACGCGCTCTTCTCTTTTACACCTTTTTCATACTCTAATTAATCATATTTTTCATAAGGTACAGAGTATTCATACATGTACAGGTGTCACGGTTATCTACAAAACTAACCTACACTTTTCGGATACGGAAACATAGGACATATATGCCTTGAGATGACACTTTTGTCTTACACTTCACAGTCCTGTTATCTGAGATCTCCCTACACAATGGACTAGTGTGCATCATACTTCTCTAAATTACATACTGTTATTTTTATTGTTATATATTATGCATCTGCCTTATTGTAGGACTTTGTTTCAGGATGATCTACAATTAAATGTCTTGGTCCCGTCTGCGTTACGGGAGAACATGTAAGAGGACATGCGCGGACTGTGATCCGTATCTGTATATGACTTGTTATGCCTTTCGTATTTCAATAAAACCTTTTTTGGGAAAAAAAATAACTGTGGGGGATCAGCCGATGGAAAAAATATATGTAGTTTTTAGGATAGGCTTCTCTGAAATGTTTTCAGGGATCACCTAAAAGTGGACAGAGTAGGAGCTAGTCTGACAGATTGGAGTAGGGAATTTCATAGGATGGGAGAGGCTCAGTAGAAGTCCTGCAGGTGAGCATGGGAGCAGGTGACAAGGGAACTAGAGAGCAGGTCTTGGGAGGAACGAAGAGTGTCATTTAGCTGATATTTTGAGACTAGGTTAGTGATGTAGCTGGGGGCTGAGTTGTGGATGGCTTTGTAAGTTCGTATTTTGAATTAAATTTGTTAGGTGTGTCGGAACCAATGGAGGGATTGGCAGAGAGGGGTAGCAGACACTGAACAGTTGGTAAAGTCTGGCCTAGCAGCAGTATTCATTATGGACTGGAGGGGAGATAGCCTATGTATAGGTAAGCCAATGAGGAGGGAGTTACAGTAGTCGAGGCGAGAGAACCTGGGAGAGAATTAGGAGTTTTGTGGTGTCGCTGATTGTGACGGGACGTATTTTGGAGATGTTGCTGAGGTTGAGACAGTAAGCTTTGGAAAGTGATTGGATGTGGTCCTGAAAGAAGAGGTCAGAGTCCAGGATTGCACCTAGCACCCTGGCATGCGGGGGACAGGTTGATGGTTGTGCCACTGAATTGACAGAGAAGTCAGGGTAAGGGGGGAGGTAATATTAGGAGCTCAGTTTTGGATAGATTGAGTTTGAGGAACTGGTGTAACATCCAGGCTATATCAGCTAGTAAGGTAGTGATACATGAGAAGACTGAAGTTGTGAGATAAGGGGTAGAAAGGTAGATTTGAGTGTCATCAGCGTAGAAATGAGTCGCGGAGGTTATCAGTTGACCCAGGGAGGAGGTGTATATTAGAAATAGGAGAGGTCCAAGAACAGAAAACCTCGGGGGACCCCAATGGAAAAAGGAGGAAGTAGAATTGTAAGGGACACGATAGGTGTGGTGGGATAGGTAGATAGGAGAACCAACGAAGAGCACAGTCACAGATACAAGGAAGTTTTTTTTGTTTTTTTTTGAGGAGACGGTGGTCAACCGTATTAAAGGCAGCAGAGATGTCCAGAAGTAGGAGTACAGAATAATGTCAATGGGTTTTTGTTAGGAAATCATTTGTGAGTTTTAGGAGAGCAGTTTGTGGAATGTTGAAAGGTAAAATCCAGACTGAAGTGGATCAAGGTTATTCTTGATGAGGTGGTCGCTCAGTTGGTAATAGACCAGGTGTTCAAGTTTACAGCAAAAAGGGTAGCAAGGAGATGGAGCATAGGTTGTTAAAATTGGCAAGGTCCAAGGATGGCTTTTCAAGTATGGGGGTGACTGGTGCATGTTTTAGTGTTGGGGAAAGTGCCAAAAGAGAGGGAGAGATTGAAGATGTGAGTTAGAGTGTGTAGGATAGAGCCAGAGGGTGACTGCAGTATTTGAGAGGGAATAGGGTCCAGGGGACAGGTTGTTAGGTGGGCGTTAAAAGTTTGGCAACCTTGTCTATAGTAGCAGCATTGAATAAGGGTAGTGTTGAGTGTACCTGTGGAGATAAGTGGGGGAGTTATCTGTAGAGTGATTTCATTACAAATTGTATTGATCTTACTTTATAAGCAATTGGCGATCTCCTGGACAGCGAGTGAGTTAGTAGGTGGAGGCAGTGGAGGACAAAGAAGCAAGTTACAGGTAGAGAAGAATTGACAGGGACTGGATAAGGTGGTGTTAAAATAGTTCTGCTTGGCAGTGTGGAGGCAAGAGTTGTATTTTTGGAGGGCAGTTTTATATTGGTTGCAGTCTTTGATTCTGAAATACAGGGTCACGTTTAGCTATTCATTGTTCTAGTCCAGTTAGCTGCAGTTTCACATGCTGAAATCACAGCAAGAACTGGTTGCCGACTCGGCCTGCATGAATAATGAGCCTTTAAGAGCATCACACATTTTATGGCTGTAGAATCTTTGAAAGGAGGAACATCTTCAAAAAGCACATTGTGATATTTATGACAGATGGCAGGATCAACCACAGCAACAGCTTATTTCTTTGAGTGATCCAGTTGTTAGACTGAACATGAACAGGGCATATTTTGCAGGTCTCTGTACCCAAAAGGGGCACAGCGAGATGGAGGAGAGTCAGGTTTCACTATGGCAGGGCATTTGTGGGAAAAGGCAATTAGCCTTTCAGCCTTTGCAGAGCAAATATTCACCTGTGATTCTGCTTTCAACTCCCTTTCACATGATCTCCACCATAAAGGTGAAGGTATTCCCCTGTGGGGTGCTCACTGAGTGGACTGTGGAGTATAGGTTAAGCTCGTCCATAAGTGGTACACAGTAACCCAATTGTAGAACATCCTGTAACAAATCCTTATGGCAAACGTGAACTCCTGCGTACCTTAAAGGCTCTAGGCAAAAGTGGCAGTAAAATGACCAGAGTTGTGATATAACACCTAGTCATCCACCTGAGACTTAAAACTTTGGTGGTTCAGTTTTAGGGCCAAGTTTGAAAAGTTTACACTGAGATGAATACAGTCCAAATGTATACACTTTTTTCTTTATTACAGTAATAGATACAGGGTGACCCTGTCTTACCTGTCCATGACACTGGATGGTATATAAATATAAGTCCAGGGTTCGCCAGTCACGATGGACATACTTTACTCTGTAGACTTTGCTCGTTGGAAGTGCAGCAGGACAAAAGTGCATAGTTTGAACAGCAAACAGCAGTAGATTGAAACCAGCAGGAACTTGGAAACAGCCAACTATCTTTGGTTAGTTCGTGTGTTGAATTCAAATTAATTTTTTTTTTAAATGTCTGGTTTAGTTCAGTGCAGTACTTGTTTGGCATTTTTTGTGGTGCTTTTTGGAAGCTGGGATGCTGTCCTATTTGTATGCAGATTTCTAGTCTACGTATTGACATTGCTCGTCTAAATTCACTGGTTAGTGCCCTGCAGTCTGAGATCAAGAGGTTGTTTAAGCCACTTTTTTCTGTTGAGCTGCCTTGTGAAAAGCCACCTCTTCCTCAAGGACTGCACAGAAGGGCAATGTGGACAACTGTTGGGTCAGGAAGAGTGAGGCCTGTGGACCATAAATATGTATTTGGTATGACAATGCATAACTCCTATAGTGTTCTTTCTGAGCTAGAAGCAGATACAAAAGGATGTAAACGTATCTGATTGTGTAGCATAGGAAGGAGGAACCTGAGAAAAAAAATTGCTTTTGCTAAAAGTTTTATCAGAGGTTCCTTTCCAGGCAAGTGTTGTGGATAAGGCTCCTAAAATGAGAAGTCATCTTCTTGTTAGTGATTCAACTGTAAGAGGGATTTCTTTAGGAAATCATGTGGAAGTGTCAAAGGAAGTTAGATGTTTACCTGGTGCTACTGTTGGGCGTAAAAAGGCGTATTTTAAAAAATTGTCAAAAAAGCTAGTGAAGAATGCAACGTTGATGTTTTCGTGCACCTTGGCACAAATGATTTGTCCCAGAATGATGTGTTCTGTACAGAACAAGTTTCAGTATTAGGGATAGGACCTTCAACAGTTAGGGTGTACTGTTGCATTTTCAGAGGTGTTACCTGTGCATAATGGACAATAGAAAAGACTTTGTTTAGCAGAGTTCAGTGCTTGGTTAAAGGATTGGTGCAAAGCTGAAGGTTTTAGTTATGTTAGTCATGATGCTATCAGGTAGTCTGACATTGAGCTGCACAAAAGAGAGATTGTCGGCATCCCTCACCCAAGGGCACTGAGCTTCTTCATATGGAATTTAGGAGTTTTTTGGACATGCATTTAAACTGAGAAATGGGGGTCAGAGATGTAATTGTTGAGCAGCATTTCTGTCCCAAGCAGGTTGAAACAAATATGAGGGTTTGTGTTGCTAAGGACTGGTCTGATGCGGTGGTCACTTCAGTTAAAGTTTCTGGTAATAAAAGTAAAGCAGTAGATATCAGCGTTTGTCATGTCATGTGCACTAATGCTCGTAGTTTAGGCAATACGCTTTATGAGCTGATAGCTTTTATGTTTAGAGACAGCTTGGACCTTGTTGCAATTACAGAGAAGTGGTTCAAGGATTCAAATAACTGGGAAACAACTGGGAAATAACTATACCAGGGTATACACTATACAGGAAAGTATGAAAGAGGGGACATAGAGTTGCCATATATATAAAAAACATATAAGGCTAACATTAATACAAAAACAAATGAAATACTTAAAACCCTCTGTGTCTGCCTTCCAACCAGAGAGGGATCCTCACTTAGAATTGGTGTAATACACAGACACCCAAGACAGACTGAAGATTATAACTTGTTGATTAACGAGGTAACTCAAATGGCAATGAAGGGGGAGGTTTTGATTATAGGTGATTTCAACATGCTTGACATTAACTGGAATTCTCAAACTGCTATTACAAGCAGGGGCAGGGATGTACTGGAAGCACTGAATGAGCTTTCACTAAAACAGCAAAAAGTCCAACCTGAGGTGATCATATTCTAGAGCTAGTACTAACAAATGGGGATTGACTGTCTAATGTTTAGGTGGGAAAAAATTGTGTTCTAGTGATCACCAATGTCTTTGGTTTATTATTAAAATAAGAACTGAAAAATCATATACAAAAACAGATGTCAAAAAGAAAAATTTTGCGGAAATGGATGAATTTCTACAAAATGAGTTGAAAGGTTGGAGTAAATCGTCAGAAGTAATCAGTGGGCACTGTTAAAGTCTACCATCCATGAGGCAACTAGATTATACGTCAGGCAAGTAAGAATAAACGAAAGAAAAAAAAAATATGGTTCACTAAAGAGTTAAGTAGGATAGTATATAATAAAAAAAAAAAATCAGCATATGAGATTCAAGGAAACAGGAGGTGTAGCGGACAGAAGAGTATAAGAATAAACAGGAGGCCTAACACATCATCAGTGCTGCCAAAGCACAAAAAGGAGGAGGAAATGGCTAAATCTATTAAAGTGGTAGTAAACCGCAACTGGAGGGGAACCCCCCCCCAAAAAAAAACCCTGGAATGTAATATAATGTGCTAGCATGCATCACATACTAGCACATTATGCAGGACTTCTCTTAAAACAAAGCCCTCCAGCGGTGCAGTGTCCCCGCTGCAGAGGCTTCCATCTTCACCCGGTCTTCCTTCTGGGTTTGAGAGTCCTGTCCGCCAGACTGGCATGGACGAGAGTCTTGGGACACGGCCCAGTGCTCTGAAGGAATGGCACGGGTGTGGCACTCCTTCAGAGCGCATACACCAGAGGACAAAAAGCGAATATTTCCTAAACGATGCACGTTTAGGAGATATTTTACCAACAATGTAAGCTATATTGTAAACTTACCTGTAGATAAAACCTGTAGTTGGTTTACTTCCACTTTAAGGAAATAAAACCTTTTCTAGGTAGATTAGTGATGGAAAGAAAAAAAATACGATGGGATCACTAACATGAAAACTGGGCACAACACTTATATTAAAGGGAGACCTGGATGTAGCAATCCACTTAATTACTTTTGTTCAGTTTTTACAGATATAAATTATACCAAGTTGGGAAACTATATTGGTTCTAGTAATGATGGTTCATCTTTAGGATTTCCGGAGACAGAGGTAGCAGAGGAACTGGCTCAGTTAAAGATTAATAAAGCAATGGGCCCTGAGCTTACTCATCCCAGAAGAGAACTTCGAGGTACAGTTGTTGGACCATTAACTGATCTTTTTAAACAAATCTCTTCTAACAGGAGAAGTTCCCCATGACTGGCGGACAGCTAATATTGTACCTATCCACAAGAAGGGCAATAAAGTAGAGGCTGGCAATTACAGTCCGTGGGTTCAACATCTGTTGTAGACAGGATAATGGAATCACTCCTGAAAAGAAGTATCATTGATCGCTTAAAAACCCACAACTTTACTAGATTCAAAGCAGCATGGCGTTACTGAGAGCAGATCATGTCAGACTAATCTGATTGGATTTTTTTACTATATTACCAATACTTTGGACCAGGATGGTGCTGTGGACATACAGCGGCTAAAAAGTATTGAACATGTCACCATTTTTCTCAGTAAAAATACATTTCTAAAAGGTGCTATTGACACGAAGTTTTCACCACATTCAGACAGTATTCAAATCTTGAAGGTTCCATGGGCCTCTTCTATGAACTCTTGAGCTTTAGCACTTTCCATAGATTTTCTATTCGATTCAAGTCAGGTGATTGGCTGGGCCATTCATGCAGCTTAATTTTCTCTATGAAACCAATTCAGCGTTTCCTTGGCTTTGTGTTTGGGATCATTGTCTTGCTGAAATGTCCACCCTTGTTTCATCTTCATCATCCTGGTAGATGGCAGCAGATTTTTATCAAGAATGTCTTGGTACATTTTTCTATTCATCCTTCCTTCAAAGACATTTAGTTTGCCAGTACCTTATGCTGAAAAACCCCACACCATGATGTTCCCACCTCCAATCTACACTGTTGGTATGGTGTTTTTGGGGTGATGTGCAGTGCCACTTGACTTCCAAACATGTTGTGTATTATAGCATCCAAAGAGTTCAATTTGGTCTCATCTGACCAGACTATATTCTCCCACTACTTTAAATGAGCTTCAACATGCTTTTTCTTCAGCAATAGTCTTGCGTGGTGAGCATGCATACAAAACAATTGTACCTGCTAATTCCAGGTCTTTCTGAAGCTCTCCAGTGGTCCTTGGCTCTTGAACAACGCGTCTGATAATTCTTTTCACTCCTCTGTCAGAAATCTTGCAAGGAGCACATGGTCGTGGCCGGTTTATGGTTTAGGAATCCTTCTGTAACCAATGCCATCAGTATGTTTTGCAACAATAAGGTTGCAAAGGTTTTGAGAATGCCCTTTGCTTTTCTTGTTCGTGTGACACCTTGATAATGAGACACCTTTTTATAGGCCATCAGTTGAGGCGGAACTTTATTATAACATGTAACTGCACTTGCATTTAGCAGAGTACAAGCACATATCAAAACATAACAGCCGGGACCAAAGATGGGAGACGATCGTGCGTGCCAACGTCACCATGTAGGCCACGCCCTACATGTTTCATCATAGACTGACATCATCAGGGGTACTCTGTGCTAAATATAAGTGTAATTACATGCCACAATAAAGTGCCTTAAGGATTTTACACTGTCGTCTGCAGGCTTTTTCTCTTTATATGCCATATGGTCATTTCCACTTGGAAAAGAAGTTTGGAGTCAATACGGAGTCTGGTCGAATAAGATTTCTGAGGATGCGCAGTAGTGAAGTGCATTAAGGCTTGAGACATTGACATCACTTCCAATGTTTGGAACACATGCCAGCCCTTGCGCATGAGAGCAGCTGTGTGAGGAAAATGATCCCCCTAGTGAGCCATTTGTGTTGCTGCCCCTTCTGACGCTTGCATCCTGTTAGTGTATAGCAATCTGTTTTTTATCCTCATTTAATAAAAGTACTGCACTATTTTATTCTTTTTCCTCATCTAATTTTGGGTTTATGAGGATTTTCCACTACTGATATTCATGAGCGAAGTGGTCTCAGTAATTTCATGGAGAATAAATATCACCTTATACACAGAACCTTATTTCTAATGCCTGCTAACTGCTTTGGTGGCTGCTGTAATTTGGCGTGATCAGCTGTAATTTGACATTTCAGCTGATCACGTGCTGGAGCACCATTAATTGAAAGCAGATTTGGTCATTTCTTTTTCCACAAGATTATGGTGATTGGAGACTTTTTGCACTTGATGCGGACATTTTAATCATTTTTGTATGTTTTATTGTGGGAGTATTTTTGATTCACATATGTTACCATGAGTTTCCATAAGTATTTAAAGGGCTAGTGCCTTTTACCATTTGCACGGTTTATCATTATCACTGAAAGTAAAAGAAAATCTCAAATTTTGGGTTGTCCCTAGAGCAGGAATATAGGGGAAATCTTCCAATGGGGACACTTGTTCTGATGACCTGTGGGCCCAAGAGATTCCCTTAATTTTCAGGGATTTCCATACTTCCTCGTTTGGCTATGGGACAAGTGAAGGGAAATCTCCCCAATGGGATTTAGATGGCAAACAAATTGACAGGCGTTATACCCTCCCTTCCTTTATCCAAAATGAAAAAAAATTGCTTATAGATCCACTTTAAATCAGGAGAACTTTAAAGCCTTGTCTTCCTATCTTATTGTGAATATATGATACATACTTTATAAATGAGTATGTTAGACAAAAAAACCCATGTCAGTTTGTACTTAAACAATTTTATTAACACAGCCAAGCAGTGATTAACATTCACATCTATTATCACATCATACAAATGTAAATACAAAATTACTACAGTACAATATATATATTCTCTGCATGATCCAAAATATTTGGTGGCCCCAAAAATGTTTAAAATTCAGCAGCTTATCAAAAACTAAAACCATATTTATTTTTTTCTTTTATTTAAAGTGTAGTTCAATAATCATAGGCAAACTTGAGAAATATCACTCAGTTGAATAGACCGGCAAAAGGAAGCCTTTGGCTCTCCAGCTATTGAGCCACCACTACATGCACATCCTGTTTGCATCTTCAATGCCGGACAGCCACAGGTTGCCCTATACCTGTATTAGACGGTTACGTAGCATGAGGATACAAGTCTAAAAATTAACATCTTCTAGGGTAAGGTAAAGAAATTGAATATAAAGCTTTCATTCAGAAATGCTCTCAACCTAAGTTGCCAGCAGAAAGACATCTGCTTGTAACAAAGCAATACAGTGGATGTTTTTCATGGGAACATCGACCCCAAATTCTTCTTTATGTATATGTGCATATTGCTTTATAAAAATATTACATTTGATTGTTTTCTCACATGGCTGATTGAACTGTTCAGAAATCACAGTGCTAGAGATTCTATTACTGATGGCTATCTATTCCAAATTTAGTGCTGTAAGTACCCCCACCCCACCCAAAGCAGTGGTCCTCAAATTTGTCCTTCGGACCCTGAGAACAAACAGGTTTCTGGGAATCTTGAAAAACATTCTGATTTATGAATTAGTAACATTCACCTAAAAGCACAAAATATGCTTGGTTCTAGAAAAATAAACCTTAAGAACCACTTCCAAGGCTAAGTTTTTTTTCCCCATTAGCGAGCAATACATAGAGAAGAGTAGTAGCTGTGACATTTGGAAATGATGCACAATGAAACATGCTTGTCTTGCTTTCACAAAATGACCACACAAATGACAAACTCAATATTGTGAAGAAAAGTACACATAACACACATACATACTATTTTCATGTTGTGGAATCACCTCCAAAGTAGCCATCTACCAGGTGCAGGTGTCATTTATTAATTCAGTTTGGTTACTTTTTTTAAATCTCAAAATAGATGTAAACAGTAATGGGTGCACTGCTCTAGAGCATCCAATCAGCATTTAATGTGCTTGAGTAGACTAATGTTTAGAACCTGTCTGATGGGCTGCCTACTACCCAGTCTAAATCAAGCAGGGGGTATTCAATGAAGGTAACTATAGGGATGACTGGACTCTATAGGACAGCAGAACAGGGGCAGAGCTAGTACATGATCAGGTGTTCTGCACAGCACAATGTTGGTAAAAAAACAGGGTGAGTGGAGGAGAAAGCACCGTGAGCAGAGGAATAAGCATACCAGTCTGCTGTGGCTCCTTCACTGTTAATCACATGCTTGAGTTAAGGAGCTGACTAAGTTGTATTGTTTAAATGCAGAAAAGAAAAAAAAAAAAATCAGATTACCCACCTGGCTTCACATTTTGGCTGGGCTGTGTAAATCTCAGACTGAATGAACAGAATTGCATGTAAAACAATGTATGCAAAAGGTATGTGAACTGTGTACTTTATAATTTTCCTACAGTTAAGCATTTAAAAAATCCTGTAGCTACAAACGTTCATGGAGATCAGAAGGGCTATCTGACCCTCTCTAAAGCCCAACTCCTGGAACAACAACCTTCCTAGGGTTAAAGCAGTAAAACTTTCTGTAAAAAAGCAGCCCAAGTTTTGTATAAATCCATCAAATCTGCTTGCGTGTCCAAATTAGTACAGCTCCTACATTACCTGTGCTTAGCTTAGATTAAAGAGCTGCAGGTCTCTTAGACGCCAGTGCTAAAGAGGTATATTTACCTCCTCCTGGCCATTCACAAAATGAAGCATGGGGCCATGTGGTTTGCAAATGGACTGAATGAAGTGGGGAGGAAAGGCCATGGGCTTTAACACAAAGGCAATGCTAGGGCCGAGCTTACATTCATACAGAACCGGAAGTACAATGAAAGCTGTACTAATCCCAGAATGTAAACAAGCAGATTTTACAGATGTAGAAGAAAGCCTGCAAGAAGGAAGTTTGATTCTGAGGCAAAGAGATGTTTGCATGTTTTAACCCCAGCAAGATCATTTGTGTCTGAAGGTGGGCTTTACATGGCCCATTACATAAGCCCTAATGAGAACTACTTTTCTTGGTTTGTATAGATTATAGCACACCACTGTTCTTCAGGACTGTCTACTGCAAAAGCAATAATATGCAGTGCAGCTCGTTTTCATATGAAGTCTTGCTATCTATTTTCTGAAAAACAACATCTTTTATGATTATTACGGCTTTCATGCATGCATTTAAGAAAAAAATCCTTGGAAATATGCAAATAATGGAATTTTAAAAGCCTATAAATGTTTTAGCGCATTTTTCAGCTTCCCCACAATTTTGGGTTTGGTTCACAAACCGACAGTGGCTCACATATATATAATTAAGCATTTAACCAGAATGCAACCCTGGGCACATGACCATTAGGTAATAGGTCATCCTTCCTTCACCTTTCCAGAGAGTTTTAGCTGTGTACTTCCCCCACTAGTAGCAGTTCTTTCACTGGCAGCTGTGTGTAGAGGGTGGCAACATAAAAAGTTGATAGTGAATTATATGCAAGGTCTATCCTTCCAATACCAGAAATACCCTTTTGTCAAAAAATATATTTTGTGGTTTCTCATCTAAATGGAGAAAAAAAATCCAATTATGCTAGTGTAAATTGCTGGATAACTTTAGTCTGTATAGTTCTTTTTTACAAATCAAGAAAAACTGAGCTGCTTCATTATATGACAAAACACAATCTAATATTTTCATCTTGATCACTTACACCCTAGGTTATTGGGTCCTTAGCGCTTAGTAACTATAAGAGAGCTGAGAACAGAGAAGGATCTAACTGGAAATGCTAGCACAAACCTTTACATCTACTCTGCGCATTTCTGGGCTCAAGAACATGGATTTTTGACTAATTAAATGCTTAAATCATCTGTTCTATACATGCACAATAAAAGCAGCATTTCATAAGCTGTACTAGAGAAGGCAACCTTTTAATTTAAGACTAGTGGCATGACTTATACTGGCTCATCCCCAAAACTTATGTCATTGGGCTTAAATGAGAAGTGCTTAAAAATTCTGTTAATATGATCCAATGTAAAATATTTAACTCTTATTAAAACATTTCAATTTATGTTGGATTCCAATGCGCTGACCCCTTTGGGTTCAGGCATCCCTTGGGGACTCCCAGGTAAAGCTCTCTTTCCTTAACTTACTACTTTGGTTAGCCACTGCAGATATAAATTGGATGTCACTTCCCCACAAATGAAATTAAAAGTATACTGTATATTGCACAAAGAATGCAGAAGGAGGGGCTAGACCCTTTGCAATGACAGCAATGAAAAAGCTTTGTTCTGGGGAGATCAAGCAGGTACTCCCCAGTGAGATGTTAGAAACCTGGAGATGATTCAACCCACCAGAATCTATCTGTAATTCAGCTGTGGATGGTCTCAGCCTTTAACTACAGCACTAAAGTGAGATTCCCAAGATAGGTCCTTCCTACATGACAACTGAAGAATGTGCATGGATTTAAAGTGTTCAATTTCTGTTACCAACTTAGGTTGATGGGCAGTTTTGATCATTGTTAGAGTCCTTCAAAACAGGGAAGCTCAAACAGGAAAGAGAAGGTAGATATAAAAACAGTAAACACAGACCTCCTGAGGTTCCTACAACATAAAAATATTCAAGTAGAGAATCTACATCACATAGCAGCGGCTATTTCTGTAGTTTAGCACTCTAACAGCACTTTTATTCAGTGTGAAAGACAGACAGTTGTAAGCCGTGCTTTTAGCATGCCAAGAGGCAGAAAACACTGGAATGTAACAAGACAAAGACCCACAATTCTATAAACATTCCACTGACATTCAAAAACTGTCAAAACGAGACCACAATAGTAAGATGCTTTTAAATATCCCATGATGCAAGAATCGAACAATTAATAGAACAAAAACACAACTAAAAAGGAAACCCTGTCTCCTGTAACCATCAAGATGGAAAGACTGGTTTTACAGTGTCAAACATGGCTTGTACGTGAATTAAAACAGGTTTAAAAAAAAAAAAAAAAAAAAAAAAACTCGTTTTGGAAAAATTTTGCATTTGAATGGTTTTATAATAACGTTCTTATGCTGGCAAAGTTTTGTGACAAATCAAATGAATTGCAATGGACAACTGTCAATACATCTAAAAATACGTAAGCTACAAATTATAATGGCTATACATTTAGCTTGTCACAACTCAAGATCTACAATGAAAAAATTATCTCTGGCAATCAAATCAAGTAAGAACGTCTGTAAAATAGTAAATGGCTAAACTGTAACTAAAGAAAAAAAAACTGTTTTGGATAGTGCACAAGAGGGTTATAACCCCTGTTTTTGCAATCTATGCCCCAGAGGAGACATTTTACTTCACTTCCTGTCCCATAGGTAAAACAGAACATGAGGAAATAAACCCCCCCCCAAATGAGGGAATTCTGGTGTGTCATCAGAACTATCACCCCTCATTGGAAGATTTCCTCTCTATTAATGTTCTGATGTCAACCAAGCAATAAAAAAGGACAGGTGTTTTAATCCCTCTCCACTCTATCCAAAACTAAAACAGTTTTTCCTTTAGTTACACTTTAATGCTAACCAGTACCAGTAATAAACAAAAACAACTTTGTGCTGCCATTTAGAGACAATGAGAACTTAAGCACTGAAAAACTGAAAATTTGCCAAAGAAACAAGTTGGGTTGAGTTGGCAAACGTTTACATTTTATTAGATTACTACCTTAGCAGCATTATTAATACCAATAATTTATTAGGTAAATTAACAGCATTCACCATGTTTTTTAAAACACAAATGCACTTTTTTGTTTATCAAAATATGAAACAAGAAAGGGGAAAGTTTTGCTTTCTAAGCCTTTGATTCCCTTACAGCATTTTCCATCACTTTTCAAGATATAAAATAAATTTTTTTACTTGCCAAAGATTTGCCACAGCAAGACTAAATGCTTCCCAGCACCCCACTTAAATTAATTTTCTTTTTAGCCCACCTGTCCTCAGTTACCATTTCAAGCAATAGATATTCATAAAACCATGCAAAGTAAAGAACATTTCTTACTAAATTTATTTAAATGTTTTAATTGCAAAACGAGTTCAGGGCAAAGTAAATATTTTACTAAAATGGTTATGGCTTAACATTGCAAGTTTTTAGAATCTGCTCTAAGAAAGTTGAAAACTGTCTGTTTCGGCTCTGACCGGCAGAGTTTAAGTCAGTTACTTTTCTTCATCATCATGGGATACCTTTGAGGCGACTTGAATTATTAAAGACTTGCACTTTTACATCGGCACTTCTATTAAAGAGTGCCAGTTAAAGTTTTCACATTCACAGTACATAAGAAAATACACATGGAAAGAAAAATAAAAGGTTAACTTAATAAGGGTTTATTCACAGGAATACAAATGAGGGGGGGGAAGCAACAAAAGAGCTGGACAAATTAATTAGGGGATGTAAAGAGGAACCAGAACCCAACATTCATTCTGTAGCTTTTTAACTTGTACCCCAAATATTTCAGCTCAGGGTACATAGGGCCACCAACATGCGCCATTGATACAGTGCATATACCCTGCATCACATCTACAAAATCAATGCTTTATGATCATGCTTTGACAAAAAACATATGAAAAAGAACTTATGATGGGTAATATGTTGTGAAGTGTCAATGAATACAAAATTATAGCAATTAACTTGTTGTCTAAAGTTTTCAGTATGCGCCATCTAAATTGATCTTACTCCGTGTAACTTTTAGTAATCACTAGTACTTAATCATGCAGAAAGCACATCACACTGATAGCACAAAGGCAAACAGGTTTTTGCACAATTCAACCAGCTTTCCATATCATGTTGCTATATGAAGTTTATTTTTTTTCCTAACAGATGCTGGAGATTCTCATTTAACCCTCCCTTCCCCAACAATGAGACTTGCAGGGCAGTGAGGTAGACCCTGCTGACAAACAAAAGGTTTAACCGTATTTTGTAGCACTTAAAGCAATCATCTATGATACCTAAAACAGACAATATGGATGCAGGGTGAATCTTAATGAATTAACCGCAAAAAAAAAAAAAAAAAAAAAAGGGGGCGCATACAGGTAATGTTGGCCTACCTTACTATGTGATACAAACTTAACCCCACTAAAAATTATTCATTTTTAACCACTACAAGAATCCTGGACTGCATGCCCTGGGAGAAGGAAAACCCTCACGACACTGGTGCAAAAAAAGTTCATACTCTCCTCTAAACTGGAAGAAACAATATGCCTTGGTCTATTGTTTGACGATTGCTGCCAAAAAAAATTGCAAATTATCATTCAGCAAAGGAGTGATTCTTAAAAAAATATATACTTATATTAAAGGTTCTTCGTAAACTAAAATAAGGAGTTTTTTCTTTACTTGTTCCTTCCCCTCCTGAAGAGAAAAAAAAAATAAATAATATAAAAAAAAAAATACTAAATTTGGCATTTTGGTGGACATCAATTTATGCAGTAGATCTTAACTTATTTCACAGGCATTTGAAGTGCAGACTGCAATTATCTGCTCTTAATATGCGCAGCAAGCTGTGTTTAACTTTGCCAACTTCATCTATTTATGTCTTCATTAACATGCAAACACAGAAAATTCCCAATTAGTGGGATAGTTAGGCAACCCTTTTGCTTTAAAATAAATGCCATTTACTGCTATAATCCCCCATTCTTAAGATTTCCTCTGAAGTGTGCAAAAATTAGTTTCTTCTTACTTAACCCTCTAGAGTTCAATTATAAAGGTACTCAAGTACAATTCCCCATATACCAGAATGTGCTGTTTGGCGATGAGAATTTGCTTCTTCACATCCAGTGCAGAATTGTAAAGGAGACATATTTCCACCCACAAAGGCTCCAGACGGTTTAAACGTTTCCCAACATCGACTTAATACAGTGACGGCAACACCTCCCTCCCGCCCCTCCCAGTAGGCTTTGGGATTGTACTGTGTTTCCTACTGGTATGCCCTTCCCCCCTCTTAAAGGGTAGCTTTTTTCCCTGGGTGCAGAGGCTCCCCCGCTGTCTCCCAGACCGAAGGACCTATGAGAGGGGGAAAAAAAAAATTGAAAAAAAAAATTAATATACATAAGTGAACAAGCTTTTTAAAGCAATTTAGGTTTTGTCACCTGGCGTTATACAACATTGGGTCTGCAAAACCACACACTTACAGATAGGATCTACAATAAATGCTTAAGAGATAAGTGTGGGGCAACCTTAAAAATAGATCCATTCAGTGAGTAAATCTGATCATGCCTGGCTCGAATTTTAGTTGAAGCCTGAATTGCCAAAACATTTAAAACCCACCCCTAGTTTTGTAACCCCATATCTAAAAAAAAAATTAAGAACCCTTTACAATAGTCAACTGGAAAAATGCAAAAAATAAATAAATAAATATATATATATATTTTTTTTTTAAACAAACATTTTCTATTCATCTGCTCTGTGCAATGGTTTTGCACAAAGCAGCCTTATCC
Source organism: Staurois parvus (assembly GCF_062004578.1). Lineage (NCBI taxonomy): Eukaryota > Metazoa > Chordata > Amphibia > Anura > Ranidae > Staurois > Staurois parvus. The sequence continues at coordinate 120,324 of NW_028319363.1, forward strand.
TACTCCTCTGGGGTCCCCCACAGGAGCTTCTGGCTCCTCTTTGGTAAGTGCCCCCATAGGAAGCCAACTCCTATGGGGGCACTTAGACTTATGCATGCTCGTTCCTGAGCTGTGCTGCCTGCATCCCTAGACACAAACAGCAGGGCTCAACCCAGACCCCATATTACAGGATTTGATAGGAGCTTCCCGCTGCTATCTGCCCTGTGAGGAGGGAGAGAGCTGCTGCTCTCAGGCACAGGGCTGGAATGAAATCGGCTCAGGTAAGTATAAGGGGGAGATGGAGGTCATGGACACAGTTTTTTTTTTTTACCTTCATGCAGAGAATGCATTAAAGTGAAAAACCTTAAAGCTTTAGAACACCTTTATGCTGAAACTTTTCTCAAAAGGAAATATTGTTGCTGCCAATATGGATCTCCTAGAAAAAGGTAATTACCTGGCTAGTATACTGACTCTCAATACTTTCTGAATCACTGACCTAAAACAATTATGCATAGCTAGTCAGAATAAAGTCAAAATCCCTTATCTACAATATTTGTTTTGGATTTGTGAACTAGATTAAACAAACAAGTGGTCAGCCAAGTACATATCTCTCAGAGGGGGAGGCTACAAATGGCAATCTTTAGGTTCCTCAGAGGAAAGGATTATCGCAAAGTGATTGTAAAGAGTCATTTTATTTTTAATTAAAAGAACAAATATGTTATACTTACCTACTCTGTGCAATGGTTTTGCACACAACAGCCTCAAACCTCCTTTTCTCAGGTCCCCCGAGGGCGCATTTGGCTCCTCTTCGTCCGGTGCTGCTTCTTATGGGGGCACTTGCTCCTGAGCCCTGCTGCCTGTGTCTATAGGCACAGACAGCAGGGAACAGCCCAACCCCTCACCAGAGTTTGACTGACAGCAGTAGAAGACAATGGCTCCAGCTGCTATCGATCAGCCCTCTGAGGAGGGACAGAGGAAAGAGCCGCTACTCTCATTCACAGCATTGGAACGTGATGGGGCTCAGGTAAGCAAACATATCATACTTACTGCTCTGTGCAGTGGGTTATACACATAGCAGTTCCAACCCTCCTATTCTGGGGTCCCCCGCAAGTGCTCCTGGTGCCTCCCTCCTGCCCACACAGCAAGCAGCATGTTATGGGATCTCCCAAGCCACTGCTATCTGTGTCCATTCACACACTAACATGGCTGGGCCCTGCCCTCGCTCGCTCTACACTGGCTCACTGGCTGTGACTGACAGTAGTGGGAGCCAATACCTCCTACTGCTGTCTCAGCCAAAGAGGAGGAAGAGTCTCCGGAGAGCCACTGCTCTTGCGCACATCGCTGGATTGAGAGGGAGCTCAGGTAAGTATGATGGGAGGTATAAAATTCATAAAGGTAAAAAAAACCTTGAGCCTTTACAACTAAGTCTTACAAAGCAACCAAAGAGCTAGTAGATTAAGATCAAATTTAACATTAGTAGAGGCAGGAATTGCTAGAACATTATATACCATTTTGCAATGCTACTTACCCCTAACGGTGAGACTGCAGCTAGAGCACATCTAGGTTAAACTCCATAGTATGCTGCAAGACGTTCTTTAAGCGGAAGTGGAAACTGGTCTGAAAAGCGTCTCCAATTTTCATCCCCTACTTGGTTTTTAAATCCGTGAAGAATCTACAAAGAAAATCAAATTTCATTGCCTTAGACTGCAGAATCAAAACGAAGCAGCTGAATACATGCCTTGGCTAAAACACCATTAGTCCCCTCTGTTCACTAGCTTGAATATATGTAAACATAATATTCTGTATTATATTTTGGTGGCCCCATCCACATCATTATGCAGATTCCATATCCAACCTGTCAACCTGCAGTTTCCTGATCATGTGACATCTTAATACTGGGTTCACCGCTTCTCAGTAAACAATTGTGAGGAAAAAGATGAAACGATGGCTTCTCTATGTTATCTGAAGCTACCAAATATAGCAGCTCCAGAGCATTGGAGAGTGTTTGCCCCTTAAAAATTCTGGTATTAAATTACATTAGAGAGAAATATTTTTGCTCTTCTTAAAGAGCCAATAAGGAAAAGTACTCTTTACAGCACCACTGGATTCTATAGGCAATACACAGAAAGAAAATACAAAATTTAAATAATGCCAATCAAAAAATGGTGAGTGGTAACTACATTTCCAGCACATGAAATAACTCTACTATCCATCTGTTCCGTAACAGTGTTAAACTGCAGTGCTGTACAGTAACAGAATTAAAACAAACTAGGATATTAAAAGTCCAGAAGAGTCTTGTCAATAATTTGGAAAAATTAGAACTGAAGTTTGTGTAATACCTTACAGAACATGTCCCGAAGATCTTCCTTTGGATTAATCCACGATGCAACAGCATCACAGAAAAATATAAAATCCTGAAAATTATAAAAATGAGATCAATATCCAAGTACTACTTTGGCGAATGACGTTTTCTTTTAGAAACATTTATGAAAACTATAGTATACCTGTCCAATCCCATAATAAAAATATATACAACTTAATACTATAGATCAAAGAACGGATAACTAAAGTGAGGAGCATGTTTTTGCTCTGTTAGAAGTGTACACAGGAATGATAAGATAAATGTCAAAATTTTTAGATGCAACAATAAAAAAAAAAAAAAAAAAAATTCAAGGCCATTTTTACCTGAACAACACCTCCAGGATTAACACTGATCATAGTACAAATTCCACGAAAAGCAGAATCCTTCTCCTCATTGTCCCGGATGTTTCGTAATGATGTACACCTAAGGAAATCCCAGACAAGTTACACTACCCTCAACTTTACCATAATATGAAAGATATAGAAGCAAGTGTTAAAACTCTAAATGCAAAGATGCTGAAGTGCTGGTGTTTTCTTTTAATTTTCAGAAAAATACATTTAACAGGCTAAAGGGAAAAAACAAAACAAAAGAAAAGTAAAATGGTATCGCAAATCTCACACACTATAAGGCACTATTGAAATGTCCATTCACATACAGAATCTGTAGAGTAGGATAATTTAACCCCTACTCTACCAATACCCAGCACACTTCAGCTGCAATTGACCTTTACCTGTTGGGACATCATCTGAACATGGAGAGAGATGATCTGGCATGTGTGACCCAAGTAAATTTTGACTACGTATTGACTATTTATCATATTTGGCCATCAGCATTGATTGTCTAACCTGTTGTACATGTGGCAGCCAGACAAAGAAGAGAAATCTAAGGTGGCTCCATCTGCCTGTGTATGTCCTCTTTTTAACAAAAGTCCCCACAGTATGGACCACTGCCTTAAAATATCTTTAATGTAGCAAAATAAAAACAGCTGTATATTTAAATCTGCCATATACCACAAAAAATACATTTCAGGAAAGTCGCCAATGTAACTAATGTATTGTAAGACATAACTCATTGGCGTGCAGAATATATGCATGCATCATTTCTATCAATTCACAATTGATGCCGCTTTAAGTGTACCTGTAGTTTACGCATGGGAGAGGGTTGAAGAATGTATTTTAACATTGAGATCACTAGTTTCTAGTTCAGAAAGGAGGCAACATCCACAAAATGGCTCCCTCCAATGTCTAGACTACAGGTAAACTTGATATACAACAAGCTCTAGACACAGCAAGCATGTGACAATCTTATCCCATGCTCCCATGCATCATCAATTAGTTAGCCACAACAAAGAAATAGGTAACAGTTTACATGACAATGTTTGAAAGGAAAAAAAAAAGTGACGAAACCTAGGACAAGATTAGTCACATTGTTGACAAATGACTTCATGTAATAACTGACGAAGAAAAAAAAAAAAAAAAATCCAAAAGATGTGAACTATAAAGAAAACATGAAGAGAAATGATTTAAAAAAAGATTGAAGAATACACACCAGGGTCTTATAAACTGCTGTAGCATGGGGGCCACCTCTTGAGGACAAACGTAACCAAGACGACCAATTGTTATTGCTAAGGCAACGCAATCACGGTTATACACCACCAAACGCCAACCAAGACATGAGCAAATGAGGGGGGGAGGAGAAAAAAATAAAGAAAAAAACAACAAATAACTCAGAAACAGAAAACAGAATCTGTGTATGATAATAAACATAAGATATCACTAGTGTAGTTTATGAGCACTGCCTTTGCAAAGGTAGTGACACATGGCAAAACCATCTGAAGAAGGTTAGAGGTTTGGAAGGTAGGGGAAGGCAAGGGGAATGAAGAAGGGGAAGCAAATGAGAGAACACCTAAAACACAGAGCCTACTTTGCTCGATTGACAGACTGAATGCACAAATATGGAAAACTAATTATTAATTTTACAGCCGTAACCATTTACTGATAAAAGCTCTGAAGTTCCATATTGTCAGTGATCTATCTTCTAGGCATCTGATCCATGCCTTACTCTATTTTTTTAACCCCTTTAATAATCAAATGATACCACTTTTTACAACACATGCAATGTCACTGTTTTGCTATTACTGAAAATGCAATCAAGGACTGAGCAATCCAAACTGGGCCACAATCAGACACTATGATGTTTCACTAGAGATTTGTAATATTTTATCAAGCCCCATCAGATCTGTTTTTTGCTAGTGAGAACTAACACATAGGCCTGATATACAAGCAGTCATCAAGAGCTAATCAGTTAAATCTAGGAGCAGACGGGCATCTTTAAGAAGCAAAAAATGGAGCCTGTGTGCTGACTGCTTTCTGGGACTTTTCCTTTTATTTCATATTAGCAAGTGCACTGAATAGCACATGCAACTTAGCTTCAGATTACTGCAGCTCTTTCTCAAAGGCACCAAAAAGTCATGCATGCTCTGCTTTAAGCCTCAGCACTAGGGCTTGTGTACAGGAGAAGTTGTTTACACTAGGTTTTCTCTTCTCCCATGGGCCAACGTGCCTGCAAAAGCAACTCAGAAAAAGGTCAAAAGGAACACAAGCTGAATGTAACTAAAAAATTATGCTGTTTTTTTTCTTTCTAGAAAAAACCTTTATGCTGTGTAAGGGACATGCTTACATGCATTAAAAGGCATACACCCCAAAATCAACTATGATCCAGAATCATTTTAGTTTCCAGATGGACAGACACTAGTTGATAAATTTTGTTGTGTCCAGAGAAATCCTGCAAGTAGCATTAGGCAAAGCTAGACAACTACAGAAAAACTGCTCTTTTTGTGCACCCACCTATGACTTGCCAGTAAGGTCATGCTTACATTGACAAAAATACACCAGCAATGAACTACGCATCTGTCATTCTTGAAAATGTTTGTGACAAGGGATTCCTTTCATTTTCTTAGAGTTAAACAATATTCAGGGTGAGGAGTTAGAGCTTATCTAAACTCAAGAGCAAAAATGTGTACATAAAAGCTTACTAATACTTAGATGTGGTGACTGCATTAGTTTCCTTTATTCAAGCTTTTATTTATTTTCACCTGGTAAACCAGCCAGTAATATGCTTGTTTTCCAAAGGTGACAAGTTCCACTGAACTTTATCCGTGAGGTGTAGGACCACCCTAGGCTATTCTCCTATTTGGACTACAACCACTGCTACCTTGCATCTCCATACCATAGCAAGAACATTTACTATAGCCTATATTAAGTTTAGCGCACGAGAAGTAAAAAGAACATTGTGGGAATATATTCAAACTCCAGCAGTCAGAATCTGGAGCAGCTGAGCATAGTAACCAATCAACTTCTATTTTAACTTGTTTAGGCTTTCAAAAGTGGAAGCTGAATGGTTGCAATGCACAGCTGATCCAGTCTTTGTAAATTCCTCTTACTGACTTGGGCAAAAATAATAATAATAAAAAAAAAAGGGAGGGTCAATACATCTAAGAACTGTTTGATAAGCTGCAATATTTTAAAGCAGAACTAATAAATCCCATCCTTTACAGCCATAAACACTGCTATCTTAGCCTCTGCTTGATCTGCAGTAACCATGATGCTGCAGGTTTTCAGTTATGACACCAGTTATTTGATGGCTAGACAATTCAACTGGGAGCAGCCAATAAGCACACTAGAAACTATGAGGTTGCATTCACACGTGGAGATTTGGAATTGCTGGCAGAGTCGCAGTGATTCAGCTGGCAATTCCAAATTGCAGTAAAACGACCGATGAATGCTTGGGTGGCATTATCCTTCATGGCACCCAGTATGCATTGCAATTCTGCTGAGACTGATTTACGCCAAAATGTGCATTTAAAAATTACCTTAAGCGTGTCACCCTAAAAGGAGGAGTTTCTTTCGGGTGACAAACGTGCATAGGGCAGCCCAATGGTTTGAATGGGTTGCTCTATGTGTGACACGCAAAAGCTTTCAACAGAAATCACTTGTTCCCACAATGCAATGTGTTTGGCACTTTACAGTTATTCAAGGAAGTTAAATTGGTGGGTTTAGTTCCACTTAATTTTTTGTTCCTGGGTTTAGATATACTTTGTCATGGAAAGTGATACCAATAGGATCAAGCAGATCATTACTGTAGAGCAAAAGGGATGGACTCAGCAGCTTCATAATCCAAATCTGGCTAGTGCAGAAGCTGCTCAGCGCTCACTCCTAGAAACAAATCCCAGAAAGTGCATGCATTAAAAAGACCCAAGTGACTGGTCAAACTGTCAAAACCAACTTGCACGTGTATTGCGGCAGGAATACCTGCCCTTTATGGAGTTAAGCACGTTCACGGCATACACTGTATAAAAGGTGGGGATTTGAATATACATATACAAATATCAAAAGCCAAGTTATTTCAAAGAGGCAAAAGGAGACTAGGAAACCTAGTAAGTATATAGCCAAGATGATAGTGTAAAAACAGGTATTGCAAAAATTGTATTGTGAAAACTAATTCCAAGCACTAGAAGAATAAAATGCTTTTAAACATAATCATATTGTTCTTTTATTTCAGTCTGTGCATTTTAGGTGTGCTCTCTCGTTAGGGGTGATTTAATTGTCCAGACAAGAGAAATGAGAGGGGATGCTGGAAGTAATTTAAAAATTCTGTAAGCAAAGTAAACAAATACTAAAAACTCAGCAGATCTGTATAGAAAGCAGCATAAAACAAAACCCATGTTCAGGTGACACAAACTATGCAACATTCCCATTAAACAGGCATTTGTGAACAGTCTGATGACAGCATGCAATTAAAAGCAGATGATGTTCTTTCAGTTTAAAAGCTCAATGTGGGATCATTACTTAATCACAGTTTGCCCTTCTGTCTTTTTTATGTGGGACAAAATATGAGGGGAAATCAAAAGTTAATGGTTGTCGCACTTCCTGTTTTGCCTGCAGTACAGAAAGTGAGAGAAAGTATTCCCAATGGGGACATAGATAAAAGAGCAATAAAAAACAACAGGGAATCTATCCCAAAACTTCAAAATCATTTTGGTTTGAGTTGTATTTTAAACTAGAATATTTCAGTATTTTTTAATGTACATACTGTTCCATAAGCAAAGCTTGTGTGGTGCAAAAAAACATCACAATCACTGCAATACCCAAGAGCAGCATGTAATTATGCAGACAGTAAATCTACTGTGGGATGTTTGCCATTATCACCTCGACTGTGGCAGCTATGTCTGCAGATATTTGCTCGGTAGTGTAAAAGATGCCAAGTTTTTCTTTCCTGCCGCACTCAGTGTCTGCTAAAGATTCCCATAATGGCTCTGTCATATCCAAACATAATAGAAAACCTTCTCTCCCAAAAAGCCAATGATCAGAAGTGTCAACATAACCTGTCTACACTCTGTATTGCCTTATTCTAGTGCAGAAAGCTCCACAGGTTATTTGGTAGGAACCCTGTTAAATTGCAGTATGTTGTAGAGAGTAAAGTTGGCCATAGATGGATCGAAATTCTGCAGCTTCAGCAGGGACCAGCCAAATTTTCATCCATCTATGGCAGTTTCTGTTTTACTCCCACCTATCTTCAAAAAAAAAATTTTCACTTGGTGAGAATGGTGAGAGCAGAAGCATGTTAACAGAACCTGACGTGTGCTTTAATAAAAAGGATCTATTGAATTCCTCTTTTTAAATGTAAAGCACTGCTATTTACCACCCAGACAGATCAAGTACCATTCCCTGGGAAACTGCTTTATTCATTTAAAAGACAGAATGGGAAAAAATATAAAGAGGTTGCCTATAATAAAAAACTGCATTAAAGGTTAATTTCACACCTTTGGAACATGTTCCAATCGTTTTTAGGGTGGAACATGCAACATGTTCCCGTTCCTGCAGCCACTCCCTGATACTCTGTCTCCCTTTGACCGCAAGCCAGGGATCTTCTCCTTGCACTCGCTGTCACTAATAAAAACGTGGCTGTGCAGGGCTCCACCCACATGGCCACGTCATTCATTCACATAGTTCTGTGAATGGAAGAACTACAGCTATGGTTAGCAACTGACAGCTTGTAGTTCTTAATGAACTACCAGGGTGCTGGTGAACGCTCTACGGAGTCAATTGATCTTTCCTGTCATTCAGTAAATGCCTGCTGGTATGATGTCCTGAGAAAGTCTGCAGGATCCAGGCACAGCAATCACGATCTGCACCAAAAGTTGTGCATGGACAACTTTATAAATAGAAGGAAAAAAAAAAAAAAACTGCACTGCAACTGGATCACATGGTACTTACAATTCGGTGCAGGAAAATGCACATTTGCAATCTGCATTTGGGGTGTCGTTAACTAATGCAGTGTGCTTGAACACGGTGTGGGATACGTGCACGGAACACTGGTTTCCCGCACCCAGTTCTGGTGTATATAAAAAAAAATTAAAAAAGGTATAGAAAATAAAATAACCGTACTGTTGCTTGTAAACACAGCCAGTCTGGAAAAGAAGGGGATAAATGTATACTTTTCTGTGGTGTGTGTTTTCGAATAGTTACACTGCTGCTCCTCGGCCACTGCAGGAATTTTTCCCTTCCAGGTGTTATGATTACCTGCTACCCTGGCAGGATGATGTGGTTCCTCCTTCAGACTCAAATGTCTGACAGTGACATACGAGTCATTGGGTGGAACAAAAGTATGCTGTGGAAGGAGCAGGTATACGTCGCACCCAAAAGTGTAATACCTGCAGCGGTGAAATTTGAAGAGAAGGGCCTCTGAAAAGGTAAACATGCTCTTCTTTTACAGCTTGGGCTGTGTCTACAAGGTACCATGTGGTGACAGGGCTACTTTAAATGGTTGATTCATTGGCTTTCATCTCATACATATACACTGCTCAAAAAAATTAAAGGAACACATTGAAAACACATCAGATCTCAATGGGGAAAAATATCCTGCTGGATATCTATATGGATATGGACTGGGTAATGTGTTAGGAATGCAAGGATGCCCCATTGTTTGATGGAAATGAAAATTATCAACCTACAGAGGACTGAATTCAAAGACACCCTAAAAACCAGTTAAAAAATGATGGAGCAGCTAGTCCATTTTGCTGAAATTTCATTGCAGCAAGTAAAAATACTCAGTACTTTGTATGGCCCCCACGTGCATGTATGCATGTCTGATAATGCTGGGGCATGCTCCTAATGAGACGAATGGTGTCCTGGGGTAATTCCTCCTAGATCTGGATCAGGGCATCACTGAGTTCCTGGACAGTCTGAGGTGCAACCTGGCAGCGCCGGATGGACAGAAACATGATATACCAGTGGTGTTCTATTGGATTTAGGTCAGGCAAGCATGGTGGACATTCAACGGTATCAATTCCTTCATTCTATAGGAACTGCCTGCATACTCTCGTAACATGAGGCCAGGCACTGTCATGAACCAGGAGGAACCCAGGACCCACTGCACCAGCATAGGGTCTGACAATGGGTCCAAGGATTTCATCCTGATACCTAATGGCAGTCAGGTTGCCGTTGTCTAGCCTGTAGAGGTCAGTGCACCCCCCATGGATATGCCTTCCCAGACCATCACTGATCCACCACCAAAATGGTGAGACACAGCAAACATTCTGCCAAAGGCATGTATTGATGTGCTATCCTGGAGGAGTTGGACTGCCTGTGCAAACTCTGTAGGGTCCTGGTATCGCCTCATGCTACCAGTAGTGACAATGACCCTAGCCAAATGCAAAACTAGTGAAAAACAGTCAAAAAGAGTAGGGAAAAAACGTCAGTGGCCTCCACCTGTAAAACCATTTCTGTTTTGGGGGTAGTCTCATTTTTGCCCATCTAGTGCACCTATTAATTTCATTAACACCAAAGCAGCTGAAACTGCTTAACAATCCCCTCTGCTACTTAACTGAGCAGATCAATATCTCAGGGGCCTTATTGACTTGATGCGATACTCTGATTAAAATGTGTTCCTTTAATTTTTTTGAGCAGTGTACATTTTCTTCAGGACTAAACCTCTTAGTTATTTTTTTAAATGTAGTCTGGTGATTGTGAAATATTGCATTTGAACATTTACTTTTTCCAGACAGCAAGAGAAGCTCCAGGACCTTTTTGCATATTACCAGATAATCTTAACTGCTCTGCTCAGAAAAGGCCTTTTTTTAGAGAGCACAAAAGCTCAAGCCCAAAATGCAAAAATTAAGGGGTCAGAGAAGTCTACCACATGTTGCATTCTCTTACGTCATTTTTCATCCCACAGTGAACCTTTAGTCAAAAAGCACATCACATTGAACATTTATAAAAAGAAAATACAAAAAACAACTAAACAAAAATACAACAGTACATGAGCCTTACAACAATGTTGCTGTAAATATATCAACTATTTCCCTACTATGGCTTGGAGATTATAGTTCTGCTATACACCATCTCCAATCACACAGGATTAAAACAATTCACAGGCTAAAAACCCTGCTGTAACGGACAACATTGAGCTTCCGTGACAAAAGGCATTCTCTTTATAAACTTAACACACTGCAAAAATGCATTAGTTTGTAAATGTGGAAGTTTTCTGATCATTTAATGTAGAAGTAAAAGCTAAAACACTAAAGCCTTGCCTCCCCACTGTTGATAAATAAGCTGCATACTACTTGCAATAAATTACAGTGTAAATACCTTTTCTTTTTCTCTTTTGGAGCGGTCATGTGGCTACACAGTTTGCTGTGTGTCAGTGAGAGGCTTGCTACAGCTACTGAGTGGGACCGCTCTCCCCCTTTGACAATGGTAGAAAACTGGAAGCTGGCGGGTGACATTACAGCGAAGTGAATTCAGTACTGCTGCCAGGCCTCTCACGGATGCACGGTGATGGAGGTGTGCAATCACGTGACCGCTCCAAAGTATTGAGGGGGTAAAAAAAAAAAAAAAGTATAATTTAGTGCAAACCGTATGTAGCATGATTATCAGCAAAGGGGAGGACAAGGCTTTAAACCTTATTTTTGTCTTTACTTCTACTTTAAATTCACATTTGATAAAAAAAAAAAAGACAATAAAATGTTCAAGTCCAGTCTGTTACAGTAAAGCTGTAGAAAATCTAAAGAAGCACGACTCAACATTTCTAAACCTTTTTATAGTTATCAATGAAAATTAAAAGTTCCCTGGCATCAATATGAATTCTAGGTATGGTATATGTATGACAGTTACACTGGTCCAGCTTGGACCAATGTAACTATATATATATATATCATACCTGGTCCTGGAAGCTGGAAATAACTGAATTAGACACCGCTACTCCATTGTTCTCTCTTGTTTTTGGGTCCTAAGCAGCTAGCCTGCTGCATTTAGAACACAGGAAGTTAGCCACTCAGAACAGGTGGCATTTATCACTGGCCCACCTTTCCACCTCATCCAATCAGAGAATGATTTGCATTCATTCAGAAAATGCAAAGAAGTCTCTGAAAGGCACTCGTGCTGAGCAGCTAACCTGTGTTCAGCATGCGTCAGGCCAGTCACTCAGCATGGGACACAGAAGCAAGTGGAGATCACTGGAGTAGCAGTGTTTACACTTCAGTGATTTCCAGCTTTCAATGGCTTCAGCCAGATATGGTATTATACATTGATACATTGGTCCAGCTTGGACTAATATAACTATATATATATAAAAATCTCTAATTGAAAGTCCACTTTAAAGCCTAACTCCAGCCAAAACGATAATATTTTTAGACTTGTAAGAATAAAAACTCAAGTAATTTGTTTTTATTGTTGTTCATAATGCCATGGTATTCCTCTCCATTCCTACCCGTGGCACCAGGGCAAGAAATGAGAGCAATGAAAGGAATTTTTCACTTTCTGTCCTGACAGTAAGCAAGGGGAAACCTTCCTAATGAGGACATACACCTGAAAATAAAAACAGAGGTTCATTTAATTTCTGACTCTGTCCATATCTAAATATAAAACAAAGAAGCCTGGCTGGAGCTGAGCTTTAACCCTTTAGGTGCTGAACAAATTAAAATTAAACTTTTTGGACTGAAAAATTAAACAGCTAAATACGTCATTTTTAGAAAGCAGAGGAATTGTAGAATAAAATATGGTAGTAGACATTTTTGAAGTCGTTAAAGATATTTGCTCAACTTTATCAAACCAATTTTTGCAGAAAAAATAAATTTTAGTGTACAAAAACACATTATCCATTTTTTTTTTAATTTAAAAGATAAAATTTTGTAAAGCAAATATCAAATAAGTCAGGCCTCACAATTCCATGCACCTGAAAAACTACAACTTACGAAACTGTAGTAATAGCACATCAGCAATTTTTTAAAAATGTTTACAGGTTATCAGTTTAGAGACGACTGTAAAATGATGGCCCTGGAATTATTCCTCACTCTGGTGTGTGCGATCAGACATAATATGTGTGACACGATCGCTTACATATGCATCCTAGGTGTGCGTATGTTTCTTTGTGGGCCAAATGTATGAAGAATAACTCTTGGTGACCACATTTAAGCCATCAGAAAAAACAGACTATTTTAACCCTTTAACTGACATGGAAATTACTCACGACATGGAAATGAGAAATGCCTTAGCTGTCCTTTTCCAAGACCACTGGTCTCCAAATTGTGGAGCGCAAGCCCGATGCGCCCCTCTGCTAGCCTTTATCTGGCCCTTGGGGGGACTACTCCTCCCAATGATAAGAGGCACTAATCCTCCCACTGACACCAACAATGGGGCACTATTTACTCCACTGAAACCAATGATGAGGTACTACTCCTCCCACTAAGACCAATGATGGGGCACTATTTCTCCCACTGACACCAATAATGGGGCACTACTCCTTCTATCCCCACTAGCCACAACCTGGCCCTCCTTAAGTCTGAAAGACAAACTGGCCCTTTGTTTGAAAAGTTTGGAGACCCCTGTCCTAGACAATTAAGGACAAGTCAACACTCCTTTTCCCTGTGAAAGAGAAACTGATGTATTTGGAAAAAGTGGCTTGGCCACATGGAGTAAATAAATGGTTACAATACAAAGTGTTTTATTCTTTCTAGGATGTACAGCATTGGGGAACATTTTCTTTTGATAACTACTAAATGTTGCGAACTGCAAAACAACTGTGGCTTGTAAACATTTTGGCATTTAAAGAAGTGATCATGAGTATAAAAAGCAGAAAACTCCCACATCTTTAGAAAAAAAAACACTCGCTCTTCAAACAGTTGGCACAGGGTACCTGTATTCTCTAAAAGAGTCTTTGGCGTGTTGGGTTTGTTAATGATTTCTACAAGTTGGTGCAACACCATTGGAATATAAGGCTGCATTTCAATTCCTAAAAAAAATAAATAAATAAAAAATAAATAAAAACAGGCTTCTTAGTTAATACACCTGCTGTGTATTCACAGCCAGTAGGACAAAAAAAAAATAATTTTTTGGTACTCACCATAAAATCCTTTCCTTGGAGTCCCTGAATGACACAGAGGTCTTTCACTTTCTTGTTATACTGAAGTATTGGACAATGGCAAACAAAAAGCAGTAGGCCAGCCAGGGATAACACGTTCAGCTACTAGCATGTCACAACTAGGTAGAAAAGCATATACCTCCAAGAAAAGGATTTTACAGCACGTACAAAATTCCAATTTTTTTTTTCTTATCCATTGAGGGACACAAGAAATATTTCACCTTTGGGACTTCCACCTGCTAGTAATTTGAGAACATGTAAACAGAAGACCAGGGGACTATGCTGCAAAGAGGAAAACTGTTGCTTGAAGCGGAAAAAGCCCAAGAAGCACTAACTGACCTAGCAGAGTGTGCCTTGACAGGAAAGGGTGGGAACTGATCCTCGAGTCCATAAGCTTAAATTACAAATCAGTCTGCATCACCTTGGAGATGAAGAGGGGAATCAGCCGTTCTAAAAGCAGTGGCTAAGAAAAACTCGGACAGCCAAAGCCACAACCATACAATGGAGGGAAATTCCTTTTGGACAACTAAAGCATGTTGAGGTGAAAGGCAGAAAAAAGTCCCAAAACCGCCTTGTCCACATGCAAAATCAGAAAAAGCTCCCTGTAGGATGACAAATTCAACATTTGCCTTACAGAGATGATGGCTACAAGGAACACCACCTTGTGGGTGGGAGTAGAAAGAAGAATGTTTGATGGCTTCAAGCAGCAGCTTGTGAAGCACAGAGAGAACCAGATTCAGATCTCACAGTCACCCTGGAACAGGAGAAGCTTAAAGTTTGTGTGCGCAACGGTCTCTGAAACAAAATAGAGCATGAAAAAAGACAGGAACCTGACCTTAAGTAGCGTTTAGAGACAATGCTGATCCAGACCCAACTGTTGGAATGAAAGGATTTGTCCCTCAGAGAAACACCGAGGGTGGAAACCTTGAGACACTTGCAATATATAAAGTATCCCTTTCATGTCTGATGACAGTCCTTGTTGGAAAGAGGGTTCCCTAGCTTATAACACCATAGAAATCAGATTGAGATATCCCCATCTCAAAACCTGGGCTTCAAGAGCCATTGCATTAAAGCCAGCAGACAAAGCAGGATGGCAAATCTCTCTGAGACAAAAAAATCCTGATGACCTGGCAGAGCCCACAGAGCATCCACTAGAAGTCTTACCAAGTCACATTCAACATCTGCCTGAGCCAGTCCAGAGCAACGAGGAACACTAGAAGGCCATAAGGGCCTTACAAGATAACCAAAAGGTGTTTACACATTATGCAGGATTTGGATCACCTCACTTTCCTGTTCTTTGGAGTACAATACAGGGATGCCCTCTATACCCCTAAATAATTCGCTCCTGCGATTGAAACATGTCCTTCAGTACTAAGGCCAACCTGGACATTCAAAGCACAAGGGTGGCCAGATACCGACATAAGTTGTGTCTTTTTCAGACAGTGTCTTTTTGTTTCTTACTACTCCACTATCTTGCTTTCAAACCTTATTCAAATCTTAAATGACTTTCAGCTATTTCAGGATTGCTAGTTAACAAAATCCATGATCTTAAGTGTTATATTTACAGAGGATCAAATCCAATCTCTCAAAGATAACTTTCCCTATCGTTGGGTGTCTTCATAAGATTTATCATTGTTAAAGATTTTACATCCAGTTAACCAGTTTTTTTTTTACAAATCGTATCTACAACTGAATCCTGGAGGAAAAATGTAATATCTTGGCTGGAAAAGACAACTGTAAATTCAGGGTCCTCCCATTCATAAATTCCCTTCCAGTTATCACAGTCGATTCAACAGGCATGTAAAAGGTTCATGTGGCAAGATTTTAGATGAAGTCTCTAAAAAGATTTTATTTTTCCCAATGGCCAAAGGGAGATCATCAATACCATATATTACTACCTAGCAGCACAAATTACCCCCCTGGCCTCTTTATCATACACTCCATTTTAAAACAGCATCAGAGAATACCTGGTCAGGCTCCTGGCAATAGACACTGTCCTATCGACAGCTCCTGACTCTCAAACAATAATTCAGTGCGCTAGCACTAGCAAAATAATAGGGTTTCTGTAAAATATTCTAGGAGACTACTTACATCCCTTGCAACCCTCACTAACAATCTTTTTCCCCAGGATGCAATGAGCCATGTTGATTTTTGTGGTGGTATAAAACAGATATTCGCTGGGTGCATGATTTGTAAAATTTCTCTTCACTGGAAATCTTCACACCAGGCTCCATCTGTAGAACTAATTATCTTCAAATTTGTAAAAAAGTACAGTCGACCATAAAAGACAATCGCTTTTGACTCTCACCACTTTTAAGCATATATTGCCTGCACGATCCACTTTCTAAAAACGGTATACTATCTTCAATCTATAACTCCCCTTTGGAGGACAATCTGTCATACCCCTACCTTATGTCTTTTGGTGGGAAAAAGACCTGGGCGGACCACTGGAGCCGCACCAGTGGGTCCAAATCTGCGATACAATTGCACATGTATTGTTAAACTCATTTATTGAAGGCAAATATAAGCTTTTGTTTAGGTGTTAAGTGGTAGCTTAAAGATTGGCCAAATTTGTCTAGGGCACCTCAAACCTCTGCTTTCAGGGTTGAGAACCTGGTATTCTAGAACACATTTGGTCAGAATGTGAAAGAACCAAACTTTTATACTAGGGGTTATCAACTAGCTTACATGGTCTTGGGCTTTAGCGTCCCTAAAAATTAACCATTGCAATGCACCGCACACCAATTTAAGCTCCTGACTTATCTTTACATTCACTAAACAGACTTTAGAAAGACCATGTTGGTTTGGAACTCTGGTCACAGGTGAAATAAAAGGTCATGGTACTTTTTAATCAAAAGCTGGCAGCTATCTTACAGGATAAAGTAAAAAAAATTAAATAAAAAGGCATGGAATCCATGTACGATTTAATTCTCCAACCGTTTACCTTCCTGGCATCCCTTCTCACTTTACAAACTATTTCTCTGTTCAATTATTTCTATTTTTTTGGATTTGTCACTTTTGTCATACACAGCCTCCTTGCCTTGGTTTAGGCCTCAGGGATCTTCCCTGTGTTGGGACACTTAAATATTTACAGACCTACTGTAGATATCTAGAGTATGTAGAGTCCCATCCAAAATTAACCTTTCATTATTTGCGTCGTAACTTGAAATATACACAGAATGGTCAAGTGCAGCAATTTGATGTACTCTTATTTGTACTCTCTTATTGTACCCTGTGTTAAGACATTTACACTTGTGCCACTGAAGTTCGATAAATGTATTGAAACAAAGAACTAGAAGACTCCAAGTGGAATTTCTCAACACAAAGGAAGACATTCAGAGTTTTGAGATCCAAGAGAGGGTGGTGCCCTCAGAGAGACTGGAAACTGACTAGCTTGGAGTAAAATTCTTAAAATCTTTCTACCATAGGAAATGGGGTAATGACACATTGGTGCATAAGATCATGGAGGGCACTACAGAAATCTGTTAATCTCTACAGCGACAGGAAATTTTAAGGTGGAAAAGCAAGGAGCAGGAAACAAAACTCCTTCCACAGTGGAAAGATGCGGAAAAGAGGGAAATTTTTAAGGCATCTTTATAGACAGGCCAAGTGCTAAAGCAATGGAAGCTCCTATAGACCTGGAAAGTGTTAAATATGATAAGGGAGTCACTGGAAAGCGCTTTATGTTGAACGTAGGGCTCAAATGTCATTCTCAAGACTATCCATGTCCAGCACAGAGGAATTCAGACACAACACTTTAAATCCAGGCTAAGAACAGCCATGTCATATCGCTGCAATTGAAGAGGCAAGCTTCAGCAGTGATCCTCCTATGACATGAAAAAAAAAAAAAAAAAAATGAGGCATGCTAGTACAGGGGAGGGGATAATCTGGGCTGGATTGCAGTCTTGTTTGCCAGAGTCCAAATATCTTGCAGGAGGTAGCATAACCTGATCGTTATAGACTTCCTGTGTCTCTCAAAGGACAGGAAAGAAAACATTTTTAAAATAAAACACACACAGTATACCAGGATGAATGCACAACAGACTAGGTGGCAGGATTAAAACAAGGTTAAAGTAAATATGACAGTATTGAAAGTCAGTCGAAAGAGCTTACGAGTTTTTTTCCATATAAGTGATAAAATCAGCAATTACACCAAATGCCCTTTATAAGCACTCTTTCAAGGCAGCTCTAATAAGCTAGATTGTCTCAGCATACCAACTAGAACAGGAAGTTGGGGGTTGAAAAGGCCTTTCCTACACCAGCTCCTCATGTTGCCAAATAGAGTTGCATTCAGAGCCAATTATTAAAGAATTCATAAAGGGAAACAGAATTATCAGGGTGCAGTAAAGATTTCCACAAAAGCAGTTACTGTATTTCTGCTCTCTCTTGCCCTCCTATACCTTTATAAATTTACCAGATTAAAACTTGGGTGATAAAAGCCTAGGCAGCCTTTTCAACCAGGTCCACCCGAGGTTAACATGGGTTCCCTGAATAGTGGTTTTTTGAAGCCTGCCAAGTTTTAGCATCAACATCTCACACTAGCCAGCAGTGAAACCTCTCCTCTCATCTCTCAGGTAAGAAACCAATGGTAGTTCTGTAAGAGGGGATCATTCATCCAGTGGACATGTATGCAGTCAATTTCCACTAACCACCAATGCAGGAAAGCCCTTTTACACTGACCACCAATGTAAGTCCTTCTCTATTAGCTACTAATGTAAAATGACAACAATTATCACTGTCTGGTTTCTTTTCTGGCAGTTAATAATTTCGACAACAATTTTTCCTTCTAAAACATGGAGTGTTAAAAAAACGGTAAATTCTGAATGCCAAATACACTAGGTATGCATGTGTAATTTATTTATATTGACAACTAATATTTTTAACAGGTGTTACCTGAGACCTAAAAAAAATTGTTTATCTGTAGTAAAAAGGTTGAGAAAAGCTGATCTAGGGAAATGTCAAATCAAACTCTCACCAGCTATTACATTTATGCAACTTAAAAGGGTAATATGTTATTTAAAAAAAAAATGCAGCTTAAAAGCACAGACACCATCTGAGCAACAAAAATGTTAAAGGGAAACTGATTGTGTAACAATCCCACCCACCGAATGAATAATACAACCCATAAATTATTGTACTTTGGTAAAATTGAGTAATCTAATCACCACCTTAAACCTGTCCATACATGGATCAAATCTCAGCCGGTCCCTGCTGAACCAGCTGAAGTTTGATCCATGTATGGCTGGCTTAAAGTGGTAATCAGATTATTGTATTTTTGGTATCTGCATGGGGTAATACCTGATCATTTTCAGTATACGAATTCCCATATTTCCCTTCATGTGCCCTTATATTTTTTCCCCACCTCTATATGCAAGCCAAGCTGTGCAACAAAAAAAAAAGGACAGACGTCCCAGTTACAGACGATGGGACAAGCCATACAACACTGCCAGGTGGGCTTAGAAAGGCTGGCTTTTATTGATATGGTTTTTAAACTTTGTTCTAAAAGGAAAAAACTTGTTGCTGTAACTGCCTACAAAATGTTACTGGACTTGAGCTTAAGCTTGTCACTTACAGGTCTAAGGAAAATAAGAGGAAAGAGGTGTTTAAGTACTGCAGTTGGAAAACAGTAGCTCTGAAAAAGTGATTTAGACAAACCATATTGAAAAATAAACTGCATAACTTGCATAAAAACTGATGAATATGACATTCAAAAGTGACAGATTCAGGTTAACGCTTTGAAGGTGAGGAGAGAGAACATGTTACTTTTTTTGCTGGTAAAATTTAAAATTTCAGTTAAACTTCTTTGAAAACAAAAGTGACAGATTCTTTGTCAATTACCAAGCATGCATAACCGGTGACTGCTTCACTACAAGGCAGTGGCACACCAAGTAGTAAAGGACATAGCCAGCAACTTGGCTTTCATCCCTGTAAAGCAAGAATAGGCTTGGCCACCTGCTATGCCACATTTTGCACTTGCCAAGAATCCCTAAAAAGAATGCACAAAAAGGAGGAACATTAAATAAAATGGCATGGTCAGATTCTTCACCCCATCAGATGCATTCTTTAAAAAGCTCAACATTAAAATATGCCCCCTTCAGTGGGGCTCCCCCCCATACAGCTAGGGATAAATGTTTTTTGTCAAGGGGAAATAGCAACCATAAATACCCAATTGGGGGGGGGGAAAGAAGACAACACAATGGCAAGAGTTCATGTTCAAAAACAGAGTGGACTCGAGTATAGCATAACAGTAATGGTTTTTTTTTTTGTTTTTTGTTTTTTTAGAACACTAGCAATTCACAAAATTATTACAATCATTTCCTTTAAACACCTCTGAACTATACCTAAATTGAGTAACTTAATGACAGCAGTCAAGTGTCCACCTGTTTTACACCAAGTAAAGCTTACCCATTTGTATAGAAATTTCACCAATTGCCCAGGTAGCATTGTTGCATACAGAAATTAAATCAGGGTTTAGGTTTGTTCCTAAGATAGGCATGAAATCCGCTATAAAAAAAAAAAAAAAAAAAAAAAGAAACTAAGTATGTTTAATAAAAATTCTCAAGTATTAAATGTTCTAAGGTTAAAGCAACTGTCACTACTTTTTACATGGTTATCTTTTTTTTTTGTATTATACTTATGTCACCCATGTCTTGCTCTCCTTAACAGTTATGTCAACTGAAGAATCTTCAGCATCTAAAACTTACAAAAAAGTGTTCGAGGCCCAGTCTCCCAAAGTGTGCTGGACACAGCAGTGAGTGGAAATCAGAGGGTGGGAGCCACAGTGCATGGGGTGGAGGATCAGGCATCTTATGCTCCCAGCAGATACTAAAGATTCTTCAGCAGACGTAGCTCTTGAAAACAGTGAAGACCAGAAGTACGGGTGCATGTATAACCCCTTTAATAGAATATTTTTTTGTATATTTACTGTTTGTGACAGAGTGGCTTTAACTGTAATAGGAAAGCATAGTAACATACGTACCAATGCATGATTTGACATGTTGAAAGCATGCCTTGGTAAGGTCTCCCAATAATGCAAAAGAACTTTGCCTCACCTCTGGCATCTTATCCTAGGGAAACAAAGTTTACACTGAGGTTAAGAGGCTGCAATACAAAACGACTTAAGATTTAGGAACAGATGGTAACATTTTCTACTGTTCTGTCACAGGCAGATCTCTTACCTGCATACACTGGTACATTAGAGTCAGGATGTTGCTCCGAGCCACAAGCTGTTCAATGTTACCACCAAGCCCTTCAGCTAGCCCACTCAGTAGATCTAGGGCCACAATCATAAAATCTTTATCTGGAGACTCGTACTGGTCCGGCTGAGCATTGTGCATCTGAAATTAAATAAAATGTTGCTACTTTTTATAGATATAAAAACCGGGGGGGGGGGGGGGGGGCATGGCTGTGCCCGCTGAGAGTAAATAAAGCTTCCTGGGTATTAAGGGAAGAAACATTTAGTGCCAGTGGGAGGAATAATGCCCCATTGTTGATGTCAGTAGCAGAAATAATGCCTCAAGGACTGGATAAAGGCAAGTAAAAGGGCCGCAGTTTAGAGACCACCGGTTAAAATCATTGTTTTTTTCTTTAATTCAAGGAGATTGCTGTTTCTGAAGTGATTAAACTACAGAAATTCTGTAAAAACCATAACTGTACAAAATTGCATTCTATATCAACTGGAACACACTACCCCAATTTATCAGACTATCGCCTACCCTGCTCACTTTTAGGCGATCTCTGAAAACGTCTCTCTTCAGCTAATAATGGAATCTTCTACTCTTCCAACCAGTCCATTCCCCACAGTTACTACCTTTTGTACCACTAGCCCCTCCCTCCTAGATTGTAAGCTCCAAGGAGCAGGGCCCTCCTATCCCTCTTGTATTGAACTGTATTGTCTCCCGTTATATTGTAAAGCACTGAGCAAACTGTTGGCGCTATATAAATCCTGTATAATAATAATTACAGTGGAACATGACACTACAATTATGTTTTTTATTTTTATCTACATACATACTATATAGCCAAATGCCTGAGGAACGCCTGACCATCACATATACACTATATTACCAAAAGTATTGAGACACCCCTCCAAATCATTGGATTCATGTGTTCTAATCACCTCCATGGCCACAGGTGTATAAAATCAAGCAACTAGGTATGCAGACTGCTTCTACAAACATATGTGAAAGAATTGGTCGCTCTCAGGAGCTCAATGAATTCAACAAGGGTACCACACATGATAGGTTGCCACCTGTGCAATTCCATCTGTGAAATTTCCTTGCTACTAAATATTCCAACTGTTAGTGGTATTATAACAAAGTGGAAGCAACTGGGAACAACAGTAACTCAGCCATGAAGTGGTAGGCCACGTAAAATGACAGGAGCGGGGTCAGCGCATGCTGCAGCGCAGAAGTCGCCAACAGTCTGCAGAGTCAATAGGTAAATACCTCCAAACTTTGTGTGGCCTTCAGATTACCACAACAGTGCGTAGAGAGCTTCATGACATGGGTTTCCAAGGTCGAGCAGCTGCATCCAAGCCTTACTTCAAGTGCAAAGCAAAGTGTTGGATGCAGTGGCGTAAAGCACGTCGCCATTGGACTATAGAGCAGTGGAGAGGTGTTCTCTGGAGTGACGAATCACGCTTCTCTGTCTGGCAATCTGATGGATGTATCTGGGTTTGGCGGTTGCCAGGAGAATGGTACTTGCCTGACTGCATTGTGCCAAGCGTAAAGTTTGGTGGAGGGGGGATTATGGTGTGGGGTTGTTTTTCAGGGGTTGGGCTTGGCTCCTTCATTCCAATGAAGGGAACTCCTAAGGCATTAGCATACCAAGACCTTTTGGACGATTTAATGCTCCCAACTTTGTGGGAACAGTTTGGGGATGCCCCCTTCCTGTTCCAACAGGACTGACTGGGGTGGAGGAATTTGTCTGGCCTGACCTCGACTCGATAGAACACCTTTAGGGTGAATTAGAGTGGAAACTGCGAGCAAGGCATTCTCGTCCGAAAGCCGTGCCTAACCTCACAAATGAGCTTCTGGAAGAATGGTCAAACATTCCCATAGACACACTCCTAAACCTTGTGGACAGCCTTCCCAGAAGAGTTGAAGCTGTTAATTATTATTATACAGTATTTATATAGCGCCAAAGGGTTTGCTCAGCGCTGTACATTAGCGTGGGGGACAGAACATGAGACAAAACAGTACAATACAATACACGAGGGGTTCGAGGGCCCTGCTATTTCGAGCTTACAATCTAGGAGGGAGGGGATAGTGGTACAGGAGGAAGTGGCTGTGGGGGATGGAGTGGTAGGAGTAGTGGAGATCGGTTGTTAGGTTAGGGTGGGGTAGGCTTCCCTGAAGAGATGGGTTTTTAGGGTGCGCCTGAAAGTGAGGAGGGTAGGTAACAGTCTGATGGATTGGGGTAGGGAGTTCCAGAGGATGGGGGAAGTCCTGGAGAAGTCCTGCAGTCGGGAGTGGGAGGAGGAGACTAGGGAGCTGGAGAGTAGGAGGTCCTGTGAGGAGCGAAGGGCACGGGTAGGGTGGTATTTGGGGCAGCGTTGTGAATGGCTTTGTATGTCAGAGTTAGTAGTTTGAATTTAATGCGTTGGGCAATCGGGAGCCAGTGAAGGGATTGGCAGAGGGGGGTGGCAGAAGTGGAGCGGTTGGTGAGATGGATGAGTCTAGCCGCTGAGTTCAGGATAGACTGGAGTGGGGATAGCATTTGTTTGGGTAGGCCAGTGAGAAGGGAGTTGCAGTAGTCCAGGCGTGAGATAATGAGGGAGTGTACGAGTTGTTTAGTAGTGTCTGGGGTGAGGAACGTACGTATCTTGGAGATGTTGCGAAGGTGGAGCCTGCATGACTTTGATAGTGATTGGACATGGGGTTGGAAGGAAAGGTTTGAGTCCAGGGTGACACCCAGGACTTTGGCGTGTGGGGTGGGATTGATGGTGGCGTTGCTAGTCATGATTGAGAGGATGGGGGGCGCGGGCTGGGGGGAAAACTAGGACCTCGGTTTTGGACCGGTTTAACTTGAGGAAATGGAGCGACATCCAGTCAATGTTGTTCAGGAGGTGGGCGATGCTGCAAAGGGTGGGCCAACTCAATATTGAACCCTACGGACTAAGACTGGGATGTCATTAAAGTTCATAGGCGTGTAAAGGTAGGCGTCCCAATACTTTTGGCAATATAGCGTATATCAGCCTGTTGGACATTCCAAAACTATGAGCAATAATAACAGTTTCTGCCCCACTTTGTAGGTTTAACACTCTTCTTTCATCAGACTTTGGGGTGTCTGTGAGAATTTACAGCCATTCAAAAAAATTTAAATAAATAGTGAGGTAAGGTACGGATGTTGGTAGAGAAGACCTGGTTCACAATCAGCATTCCAATCATTACAAGGATGTTTAGTAGGGTGGAGGTTAAGTCTCTGGGCAGGGCACCAAAGTGCCCAGGCACCATTATGCTGGAACAGAAAATGGCCTTCCCCAAACTGCTGCCACACGGTTGGATAGCGATAGTCATTTAAAATGTCTTATAACATGCAAGCATTATGAGGTACCCAGAACAATTTATGCTATAACATATTTCCAATGTTGTAGAAAACCTGGCAGGCATCACTATCAAGATGCAAGACCTCATGGAAAAAAATTACTGCAGTATGCACTAAAAGCCCCATATTTTATATAAACAAGCACACTTGACGCAGATATTAAGAGTTCAAGAAAAACTGTAGCAAAGACAGACACAGCCTTTTAGTATGCCATTGTGTAAACGTATGTTAATAAAACATTACCATTGCTTGTTGAAGAGTCTTTTGTACCAAGTTCACACAACGCTGGTATACAGGTTCACAGTATGGTAAGAAACCAGACTGAAGTGCAGTAGCAACAGAAGATAGGCACTGAAACATAATGAAAAATATACACAAGATTACTTTTTGTGCAAGAGCACATAGTATTGTGATCTCTTTAACTTTTCAGGTGAACAGTCTTAACTTTCCAAACCTATTTCACATAATGGACAGTGCAATACTTATCTCCCGATGCTTTCTTGAAAAACCTTACACATAGATGTGTCTTATACTTTCACTCTGAGCCATTAAAAAAAAAAAAAAAAAAAACACGTTCTGCAAAAAAAATTAATATTGATACTTACAGGGAAAAAACCCCCCAAAAAACCTATATGGACCCATCATTAAACCCACGGTATTTTCAGCTTTGCAAATTTAGCACAATGAAAACATTCCCTAGCAAGCCATTAGTCAAAATTCTTACTCCAACAAACTTTAATACTGCTGACTCCTGTTCTCAGTGCCGCTTCCCTGAACCTGTAGTCTTCACAGGACAGTCCACCTTACACAAGTCTGTTAGCATGGGAGGGGCAGAGGAGTGTTTCCCTGTTGATGCGCACAGTGTAGGGAAACATAACTAGTCCCTGCATGAAAGAGTGACTTCAAAAGACTCTTCAAGAGAAAGGAACCACCCTGAAACAGGGACTGGGTACTGTGCAATGCACCTAAGAGGACAAACACCTAAATCTGACCTAGATGTGAAAAAGACCCCTATAAGATAGGGGACACTACTAATGAGCAAGGAGAGAACACACAGTCAACCTGATGCTAAAGTGTTACTAAACCCACTACAGTAAAATCAGCCTATATATCCAGTAGAGCATGCTTGTTATATGCACTGTGCAACCTAAGGAGTTATTCCTCATTGTGAAAAAAAGAATTTTTGATCATGTCCTCTCTAAACCTTCCCTCCTACTGTCCCCAATCCATCTGCTGATGGAACAGAGACTTGGGGGCCAGTTGAACATGCTCAGTTTGGTGTGTATTGCTATTGCTGAGTTTTCTTTTCTTGGGAGAGTGCATATGATCAGCACAGTGCCAATCAGCACTGTCAAGACAGAGGGTCACGTGTTATGCAGCTTCATAGAAGAGAATTAAAACTCCTCCAACAAGCTTTAACCAGTGCTCTGCTGGACACATAGAAGTCACAAGACTGCTTTAAATGCTGAGTGGAAAAGGTATTTATCAGTGTCTACTTACTAAAATAATATCTGTGTACTGTTGGAGACCTGATATAGTGAATAGATCAGAATGGAGGAAATCACCACCAGATGGGAATGAACACTACCAAGCCTGAACCAGTGAGAGACAAGGCAAAAATCAGCCAAAACAGGTATAAGATACACAAATTTTTTTTGTCTTTCAGCAATTGGCTGCAGCGGCTATCAAATGAAAGTTTTCCAGCAGTCCCTTTTTACAGGAGTCGGTCTGCCGATTGACCTATGTAAAATGGAGGACCACAGATTGAAATTTGGCCAGTCCCAGCGGAAACAAATGAATTTCGATACATGTATACCCAGCTTAACACCTGGGGGTGTTTCAAGTGTCTGGTAGAAGAGTTCAACAGTGCTAGTCTTACCCCTAGTACAGAAAGTAACTTTCAGCAAGTTAAGAAAAAACAGACTCAAACACCTGTATCCTTTTAACATCTAGTTAGTAACTAGGAAGACCTTGGGATAACGGATCTGGCCTGTTGGGAAAAGACCAAATGGTCCTTGCCAGAAGTCTGAGTATGTTTGCGTAACAGGTTCTTCAGGGCCAATTTGCTGCCAGACTAATCACAGTCTTCCTTCCTTGTTTTATTTTGTGTGAGGAAAGAAAGATTTTCCTACTGTCAAAGCTGAAGCGGTCATCAACCAAGACAAGTACTTTCTTGCTTGGGCTGTAGGAGCATGGGGAGACCTAGGAAAAGAGCTAGTTTTTTTCCATGTTGACTGGATGTTTAGTTGGAGTGTTCTTAAATGGAATTGGGTAAAAAGTACTGCGTCAAAAGAGGCCACCATTAGGTCCAAAACTCACTATAAGGATTTCTTTTGGATCCAAGTTCTCGAGCACAACCTCAAAGAACTTTCTTTCTGGAAGAAAGACCTTTGCCAAGGATGTTTTCAGGATAAGACCCAAGGAGGGCCAGAGAGTAGATTTGTTAAAGGTGATCACTAGAGATGAGCGAATTTTTCAAAAATTCGATTCGGCTGATTCGGCGAATTTCAGGAAGAAATTCGATTCGATGCGAATTAATTCGCTACGAAGTTAACTTATAAAAAGGGTTTCTAGGCTTCAGAGAGCCTTTAAATTAGTGCAGAACACTGTACCTTTAATTTAAATGCCCTTGGAGATGAGGAGGGAGAAGGAGAAGGAGAAGGATGAGAAGAAGGAGAAGGAGAAGGATGAGAAGAAGGAGAAGGAGAAGGATGAGAAGAAGGAGAAGGATGAGAAGAAGGAGAAGGATGAGAAGAAGGAGAAGGAGAAGGATGAGAAGCAGGATGAGAAGAAGGAGAAGGATGAGAAGAAGGAGAAGGATGAGAAGAAGGAGAAGGATGAGAAGAAGGATGAGAAGAAGGATGAGAAGAAGGATGAGAAGAAGGATGAGAAGAAGGAGAAGGAGGAGAAGGAGAAGGATGAGGAGAAGGAGAAGGATGAGAAGAAGGAGAAGGAGGAGAAGGAGAAGGATGAGAAGAAGGATGAGAAGAAGGAGAAGGAGGAGAAGAAGGATGAGAAGAAGGATGAGAAGAAGGAGAAGGATGAGAAGAAGGAGAAGGATGAGAAGAAGGAGAAGGATGAGAAGAAGGAGAAGGATGAGAAGAAGGAGAAGGATGAGAAGAAGGAGAAGGATGAGAAGAAGGATGAGAAGAAGGAGAAGGATGAGAAGAAGGACAGTTCTGTGACAGTTTCTGTCTATTTCTGACAGTTCTGGGACATTCCCTCCATACAGCGGTTTCAACCGCTGTATGGAGGGAATGTCCCAGAACTGTCAGAAATAGTCTATTTCTGACAGTTCTGGGACATTCACTCCATACAGCGGTTGAAACATTGTATCTATTTGTTTCCATAAATGACATTCTGCAGATACACTTAGAGGAGCTCTGCAGATACACTTTTTGCCGGCTTGGAATTATTCTTATTTTCATCCTACTTCTTCTTCATCCTCATCCTCAGAAGAAGAAGAAGAGGATGAGGATGAAGAAGAAGAAGAAGTAGGATGAAAATAAGAATAATTCCAAGCCGGCAAAAAGTGTATGTGCAGAGTTCCTCTATTCTGCAGATACACTTAGAGGAGCTCTGCAGATACACTTAGAGGAGCTCTGCACATACACTTTTTGCCGGCTTGGAATTAATCTTATTTTCATCCTACTTCTTCTTCATCCTCATCCTCAGAAGAAGAAGAAGAAGAAGAGGATGAGGATGAAGAAGAAGAAGAAGAAGAAGAAGAAGAAGAAGGATGAAAATAAGAATAATTCCAAGCCGGCAAAAAGTGTATGTGCAGAGTTCCTCTATTCTGCAGATACACTTAGAGGAGCTCTGCAGATACACTTAGAGGAGCTCTGCACATACACTTTTTGCCGGCTTGGAATTAATCTTATTTTCATCCTACTTCTTCTTCTTCTTCTTCTTCATCCTCAGAAGAAGAAGAAGAGGATGAGGATGAAGAAGAAGTAGGATGAAAATAAGAATAATTCCAAGCCGGCAAAAAGTGTATGTGCAGAGTTCCTCTATTCTGCAGATACACTTAGAGGAGCTCTGCACATACACTTTTTGCCGGCTTGGAATTAATCTTATTTTCATCCTACTTCTTCTTCTTCTTCTTCTTCTTCATCCTCATCCTCAGAAGAAGAAGAAGAAGAGGATGAGGATGAAGAAGAAGTAGGATGAAAATAAGAATAATTCCAAGCCGGCAAAAAGTGTATGTGCAGAGCTCCTCTAAGTGTATCTGCAGAGCTCCTCTAAGTGTATCTGCAGAATAGAGGAACTCTGCACATACACTTTTTGCCGGCTTGGAATTACTCTTATTTTCATCCTACTTCTTCTTCTTCTTCATCCTCATCCTCTTCTTCTTCTTCTGAGGATGAGGATGAAGAAGAAGAAGTAGGATGAAAATAAGATTAATTCCAAGCCGGCAAAAAGTGTATGTGCAGAGCTCCTCTAAGTGTATCTGCAGAGCTCCTCTAAGTGTATCTGCAGAATAGAGGAACTCTGCACATACACTTTTTGCCGGCTTGGAATTACTCTTATTTTCATCCTACTTCTTCATCCTCATCCTCTTCTTCTTCTTCTGAGGATGAAGAAGAAGAAGAAGAAGAAGAAGTAGGATGAAAATAAGATTAATTCCAAGCCGGCAAAAAGTGTATGTGCAGAGCTCCTCTAAGTGTATCTGCAGAGCTCCTCTAAGTGTATCTGCAGAATAGAGGAACTCTGCACATACACTTTTTGCCGGCTTGGAATTATTCTTATTTTCATCCTACTTCTTCTTCTTCTTCTTCTTCATCCTCATCCTCTTCTTCTGAGGATGAGGATGAAGAAGTAGAAGAAGAAGAAGTAGGATGAAAATAAGAATTCCAAACCGGCAAAAAGTGTATGTGCAGAGTTCCTCTAT
Organism: Staurois parvus; assembly: GCF_062004578.1. NCBI lineage: Eukaryota > Metazoa > Chordata > Amphibia > Anura > Ranidae > Staurois > Staurois parvus. Next base: position 149,522 of record NW_028319363.1, read on the forward strand.
TTCTGACAGTTCTCTGACAGCTTCTTCACATGTACAGCGGTTGAAACATCTGTATCCTAAATGGAAACTAATAGATACAATGTTTCAACCGCTGTACATGTGTTCCTTCTGTCAGAGAACTGTCAGAAATAGCGGAGCTCTCTGCAGGGACACTTTTGCCGGCTGATCGGGAAAAATCCGATTCGCGCACCCGAAGTAGGCAAATATTCGGATTCGACGCGAATCGAATTTTTCCTGAAAATTCGTATCGAATTCCGGTTCGCCTGGTTCGATACGCTCATCTCTAGTGATCACCCAGCCTGAAGCGGTCTTTTGGATATTTTCTGAGAGTAGTAAGGGAGGTGAATTCTTCAGGATAAGGTCATCTAGTTAGCCTTAAAGAGAGAAGCAGCGACGACTAAGTACAGCACTGTAAGCAAATTATTTCCACAAAACTGGCAACTCACAATAGTAGTAGTCAAATGAGCGCTTGTCAAACTAGTGTCAACCACTGTGCAACTCTTGGCCGGTCCCAATGCGGACAGGTCTCCAATACACTGTCCTTGGCAGTGCTGGTGGTTCCCAGTACTTCCTGGTCAGTGTGGATCCACAGGGCAGGCAGGAGTGATGTCAGCTCCAGGAACAGCAGCAGTAGACGTGGCACGCATGCTCCTTCATTAGGCCATAGAGGGAGCATATATTGGCAAATGATAGTGGCGGACTATAGGGCCCAGCCAACTCAGAGAGGCCCAAGTGTCATCATAGGTTAGTACAAAAAACATATCACGCCTCCCTAACTTAAACAAATTAGACTAAGCGCTCTTAAGTTACAATAAATAAAATACAACATATAAGGAGGATATTATAGGACAATTATGCAAATTAGGTATGTATCTCACTATATCTTGGAAAATGACTGAACATTTCTGTCATAATTAAATAATTGTTCTTCATAAATAAAGGCCAAAATGTATTCTGCTACATTTCTTTGGTGAAAATAACCCAAATCAGTATTTATCTGTAAGAAATTAGTGTGTAAGAAAGTTATAGAGTCCAAAAACTATGGTATATATCTGAAAATCCATAAATCCTGAAGGACAATCTAATTTCCTGAGGCCCAAAAATGTCAGGACAGTACAGATATTCCCCAAATTACCCCTTTTTACAAAGTAGACAGTCCAAAGTATTGAGTAAGAAGCATGGCACATTTTTTGAAGTTGTAATTTATCATACTTTTTTTTGAAAATTAAGAAATCTAAAAATTTTCACAACCAGTGCAGTACAGCGTCATCATATAACTGGTGTGGCGGTGATCAGGAACACTTACTGGCGACAGTAGGAAAAAACCCAATTCTCATGTGACCTGTTGTGATTGGTCACAGCAGTCACATGATACTGGCAACAGGCCGGTACACAGATCTGTCTTTGGCTGTGTCCGAGGGTCACAGCCTGTGATAGATCACAACACAGCACAGGCCTGCGCGGGGAGTGATCTTGGTGGACGTTATATGACACCCACCTAGATCGCCGAGAGTCTCGCTCACCCGTCATTTTGTTATTAGCTGAGTGGGAACTGGTTAAAAGGCTTTTTTTAAAAAGTTTTTTTGGAAGAAGGATCATTATTACGTACAGTTAGAGGTTTAGGACAGAGACCGTGAGGTCAACCAGAGGAATAACCCATTTTTGTTCAAGCACTTGTTGCACTGAGCAGAATTCAGCAATGATTTTTAAGGGCATAAAAAAAACCTTTCATGAATGACCTAGTCATTATAGACTGCACATTCTATCTGTTCATAAACGGGAAATATTTTGCAAGTTTTTGTAGGCCTCTCTGTACCGGAAGCGACATGGTGAAAGAAAAGAGTCAACCTGTACTATGCCCAAGTTTTTCCAGACAGAGGAAATTAGCTTTTCAACATTACAATGCATCTTGTATGAAGCTCCCTCTTCAATACAGTGACAATGTGGGGGAGAGAATCTTCTATAGCTTCCTCCAATGCTGTCCTGACATCCTCGTCATTCCCCCTTTTCCATCTTCCTCTAGGACAGGCATACCAGGGTCTGACTCAGGCTGAACAGGGGTAGAAGAGGGAGGGCTTTTCTGAGCTCTGGATAAAGATGGTTGCATTAGGGCTTTAACTTGTCAAAGGTATTGGGAGAAATTAGAGGATTACATGAGCACCTGCCTGAAGAAAAGGCACAATAAGAAAGTAAAGCAGTGTGGACAAAGGTAAACTGGTTGCAGTTGTAAGATATTTTCTGTAGAGGGGGCCTCTTTAAGGGTTACCCTGGGTCAGACGCTGATGAAGACTAGACTGCAGAAAGGCCAGAATATGAACAGGGTATTCCCTGGGTCTCAGCGGTAGATTTTCTTACAGAGTAAGGTGGAAATCCGAAATACTGAAACACAGGAAGGATAAGTGGTAACTACGTTGTTAATGTCAGTGACTGAGAAGTAAGATGGTATAGGTGTCTTCACGCAAGGAAGTTTTGGTCTGTTTGGAAGACGCCAAAGCTCGTCCACCAGGAGACCGCATATATGTCTGTTTACAGTGTCTGCTGGTTTGAAGTGCTCTACATTATCATTAGAGTATTAGGGTAGATTACATATATCCTTTATACTTTCTTTTTGGGGATGTGCTTTCCTCTGGTCCCTGACAGCGCCTCCTCTCTTTTCATGCCCTGAAAACATGGCTATCCACATGATTGCATGTGGAAGGATTTTATCATACCTTCTTTTAGTATGATATACGCTAGATTGATTACCTTTCATTAACCCCTGAAGATGTTGGAAATATTCAACAGGTTTACTATAAATGTACTTTTAGAAGATGTTGCTCTAGTTACTTAAAATGATATACAGCAACAAGGGGAATAGACGCATGGTGGTGTAGTGCTTAAGAGGTTTTACTTTGTGCGAGTTGGACTGTGTACAGTTTTAAGACTGTTCAAATGAAATCTATCGATTTTTTATTACAGTGTATGCACAAGTACTTTTATGACTTCTCTAGTACACTGAAAGTCCCTTAATCTTTTTCTTCTATATATAACTAAAGAAAAAAAAGACCACTATACAATCTCTTTAGACATCACTATTCACCTTTAATTCCAAGACTGGAGGGACGCACACAAAACCATGCATGCTTAATTCAGACCAACCTTAAACAAGATGTTAGGTAAATAACCAAAAGAAGCCTTACCTCAAGTAAAGGGAAAAGATCTTTGTCTTCATCCTTTAAAACATTCCATTTTTGAATAAGTGGAGGCATCAGCATCTGAATATATTCCTATGGCAAAAGAAAATGATTAAATTAGGCAATATCTATAACCACTTCTGCCCCAAGGCATTTCTAGCACTTTTCTTGTTTACATTTTAAAAACAGTATTTTTTTGCTAGATAATGACTCTTGGAACCCCCAAATATTTTTTTTTAAAGCAGAGATTTGATGGTTTTTGCTTTTTTTATGTCACAGGATTTGAGCAGTGGTTTTTTTTCAAACGCGATTATTGGTAAAAAATACTTTGAATTTTTGCAAAAAAAAATAAAATGTATTTTTGTTGTGAAAGATAATGTTGCGCCGCGTAGATACCAATTATGTCACACTTCAAAATTGCGCCCACCTGTGCAATGGCTAGAATTACTGTCCATGATCAGATGATCTTGGCGATACCTCACACGTGTGGAACAATTGCTGTTTGCATGCATGCAGGACCAACCTGTGCATTCACTTTTGCATGCGGGCACTTTTAACTTTTTTTTTTTATTTTTTATTTTTTTAACTGTCCCTTTATTTTTATTTTTTTTCAGTCACATCCCCTGTGACAGCAATAGACATGTGACGTGTATTTTTATGGAGGAATCTGGTGTTTATGAGACCCCAAATCCCTCCTCTGCACTTGAAAGCATTCAAAACACAAAGATCTGTGTTTTTGAATGCTTTCAGATTTTTAAAAGTAGTGCTGAAAGTTTACAGGAAGTGATGTCAGGTCATTGCTTCCAGTTTACAATAAAAGAGGGCCGATCAAAGCTGATTCCAGGTCTGCTGGGACGAGAGTTTCTGAGAAAGCGGAGGTGTGCCTAACTATGCCTAATGGTAAGGGTAGGGTGGAGCCTATCTGGTGACGTCACGCCGTTCGGGCCACGTGGAGGCCAGCGGCCATCTTTACTGCTTTTTTTTGCTGATTCCCTCCCCTTTCAAGGTGGATCCCTGTTTTGGTGCCCAATACCTGCCACTGTGAGTTTTACATGCTGGATGGCTTAGTATCTATGATACCTGGATCATGACCCCCTGCTAGATGGATGAGTAATACCACTTGGAGAGAGATGACATGCTGATCGCCTGTCGTGCTGCTGGTTTGCCAGATGATCTCCTGATTCTTGCCTTTTCCAGATCCTGATGACCAGGAGTGGTCTGACAACTCAAAAGGCACATACACTTGCGCTATCTGGTTAGTGCAATATATAGACATTCACAGTCACGGGAGTCACTGTTTTCACCTTTATTTGAATATTGGACATTATATCATTACTTTGCGCAATTTCATATCCAATTTACTATATGTCACTTATTGCACTTTAAATGTCACCATCATAGACGTTTTACACTTGCTATTACATTAGCTCTCCACAGCGCATTTATATGAATATATGGCACATTGTCTATTTTTACTTATATCTTTCAATATAGAGCTGCATTTTCTGACAGTACTTGTTCCTCATGACAATATACTCCTGATAAAAAAATAACTTCTTTAACCAAAGCCGTACTTAAATAAGGTTTTAACATTGCACTGTTTATCTCCTACTCATCTCCCTGCCTGTCTCCAGCACCACACCTGGAGTCTAGGAAGGAGGGGAGAGACCTTGCAGTGTGACAAGCACCGATTGGGTGCCCACCAGGAGAAGGGCGTGCCGGGCTCTCAGTGTTCAGCAGAAGCACATCTGGTGAGTAAATGAAGCTCCAGCCCAAATGAGGGGGGACAACAAAAAAAACCCTCTATTACTTCAGGTAACCTTCCCACACGGAAGCACTTGATTTGGCTGCTCAGCATGCTCTTGTACTAAGCATTCAAGTCTGCTCCATTAGACCTCATTTACACCTGGGCATTTTAGGACTGAGGCAGAATCACTGCTATTCTGTCCGCAATCTCGAAACACACTGCAAGTTGCAGGTTCTGGTGCCATTATTCTCAATGGCACTGAAAATGTGGTGCAGTTTTTCCACGACTGTCGCGCGATTTAATACATCATGTGAAGCTTGGTGCCCAAAAGAAGCTCCTGCTCATTTTTGGGAAACAAGCTTCACGTAATGCCATTTGCCATGATAAACTGCAGCAAAACCAAATAGCATTTTAGGTGCCATTAGAAATAATGCCACCTGAACCAGCGTTGTGATTGTAGTGTGCTTTAAGAACGCGGGCAGAATCACAATGATTCTGCAGTGAGCCCAAAACACCTAGGTGTGAACAGAAACTTAGTCCTGATTCACACCAATGCGAATCTGATGTGATCCAAAAGGCACAGATTCACATGGCATCTAAAAATACATTGTTTTCTATGAAGAACCTTTTCATCTTCACTTGCCCAGCACCCGGAACTGCATGCCCCGGGTGTCAGGCGAAATGATTTGTACATCCTCGTAACTGCATTAAAATAAAATCCATCTTCTCTGAGGATTGGATTTAATCTTCCTTTGTGGAGCTGATTTTGGGCTCGCACATCCAGGATAGATCTGTACATGAACATATGATGGGTGAGTTGGTCATTACAAACTTTCTATTAATATACAGTATTCAATAAATCGAGGAAAAACAAAAAACTTGATAGCTATAAAGTCAACTGTTTGCACCCAGATACAAAATACTTATACAATGATTGGCAGAAGAGTTAAAATGGTTGTAAACCCCCTACATGTACCCACTGAAGTGACTAGCCTCAGGGGAAACAAATCATCCTACAAACATTGTACATGTTAATTTGCAGCCTTTTCTCCTCTACATTCTCCTAAAACACACAGACCAAAGGCTATTTCTCAGTAGTAGAACACAGGGGGCAGAGATTGGATATTTTACACTGCAGAGCTAGAGCACAGTGCTCAGTGAAAACTTTGTATGGACACACCCCCCTTTACACACGGATAGGGAAATGTACACAGTTCAGGATGTACGCTACTGTGTGCTGGGGGGGAGGGGTGTCAGTGTGACTCATGCAGATAGAGGGAAGAATGATCAGGGAAAAAGGACACTTTGTGCTATGGATGGACGCAAACACACACTATTGAAGGATATGCTTTGTTCATGTTTCATGTGAGAGGTTTCCAACCACTTTAACCTATATTACACTCAAAAGGTCTCATGACAAAAGGTATCTCTATATGGTCCAGACCACTTCAGACACTGCACACATGCCAATGTTCAGCAAGGGTAAACAGAATTCCCGGTGATGCTTCAGCATTATACTTGTGCATAGGAGGTTTCTGAAGCTCAGACGTAAAAACAGTTATATTGCACTATGCTGATATATGTCAAAATTACCAATTCCTAAAGTTTTTAATACAAAACAAAAGCAGCCAGTGAAAAAACTGACAGGAAGAAATGAATGTACTCACTGGCTTATTTAAGTGATGTCCAACGGAATCCGCTAACGTTCCTATAGCATCATAAAGGATGAGAAGGTTTTTGTGCTGGTATTTACTGAATGCAAAGACCAATGTATCCAGAATGTAAGCTAAGTAGGGAACAAGCTCTGTACAAGCTTCCTCTTCTAAAGTAGCAAAGGCACTAGAGAAACACAAAAATGAAATGAAATGGTATCCAAAACACATCAGGATTATTATACCACAGTGTTTAGGCTTTGTATACACCAGAATCAGATGCCACTTCACATCTAGCACTCTTCTTTTGCTTCATCAAGTAAATGGCTCCTCCTGCAGTCAATCAAATCCTAGGAGTGGGGCCCAGCTACGCTGTGTCCCCCTGGGCACACAGCCCAGCTCGGGAGCAAGCCCGCACATTTGCCCCCATATCAAGCACTTGCTATGGGGGCAGACACAAGAGACGTAGCCAAGAGCACAGTGGGAAACCCCAAAAGAGAAGGTTCAGACAGCTCTGTGCAAAACCATTGCACAGAGCAGGTAAACCATTTTTTTTTTTTTTAATGCAATCATTTTAATTACAGTCAAACGATGGCAGTTCCCATATTTCTCACAGCAGATTCATTGAGCTTAATTCACTGTTTCTCACGCCAACATCAATTTTACAGAACTTTATAATAAATTAGTAGTTCTAGGATGATGAAAAAATCGACCACAGTATCTTATTGCTTAGAACCACCACAGTATTAGTGTTAGAAATTACTATGCATTATCATCAAAGTGTAAGATGAATATCTCATAATTTTGAACAAAAACATTTGTTACAAAAAATACACCAAAAGTAAGCATACCTGCAAGCAGCTTCTTGTACTCGCTTGTTGCTGTCAAGAATGCGTTTTAGCAGCTCTGTCATTAATGGCTTTAAATACATGTCTGGGGGCTGGCTGACTACCCAGTGTGCATAGCGGCTAAGGGTCCAGCAAGTAATGGAACGAACAAGAGCCTTCTTATCAGCAAGGCACTGAATAAGATGGGGGATCAGCTCAGGAAGGTAAGGAATCATACCCTGCATGCAACCTAGAACACAAAACATTAGTAATCATTAATAGGTACTATGTATACATTTCATCACCATCTTGAAAAAGTTGCTGTTTCCCCCTTTACACATTTCAAGCCATCCATAGAGTGAAAGTGGGGAGAAAATGTCAAAAATGTTCTTCATGATTTGGTTTATGCAAGCTTCATTCCCATCACAGCTTAAAAGCCCAAATGAATCTTCAGTTTAAATGGTCTCTAAACACATCCCCGGTGCACCAAAACAAATAGGCGATCGATATCTTAGAGTGAATTTTTCCATCTAAAGTAGCCAGAAATCTTCTGTCCTGCAGGCTTGAAGCAGAGAAGGACCCTTGCTCTCTGTGGGTAGGCAGAAATGTCTCTGCAGAGACCCAACACACCCCTGCTACCTCATAACCAGAGCGCTCCAAACAGAGTGTACGTCAGAACTCACCAGAGAGAATTCTGCTTTCACACAGAGCACAAAGGATCCCAATCTACAGCTCCCAGCAGGGGACATGCTTTTCTGCTCAGGATACATGAATAAAACTGGAAGACATTGAACACTTTGTTTTGAAGCACCTGGAATGTATTTAGCAGATTTAACCTAATGCAGGGTACACACTGAAAGGAAAAAAAAAAACCTGACAGATTGCTGTACTAACATCGCTTTTGTTAGTACAGCAATCTTCCCCGCTGATGAGCTATTGTGTTTTGAAGGGCGAGGGCGGGGGTTGGGGGCAAAGGGACCGCCCCGCCCCAATGCTTCTTCAGGGGGTTATCAGGATGTGGTGTTCTTAGCAACCCTTTACATTATGTCTTATAACACCAGAAATAATGACTGTCTAATCCAGCAATGGGCAAACTACGGCCCGGTGGACCTTTTAATCCGGCCCGCGGAGCTAGGTTCCCGCTAGGCTCCTCTCAGTCCGCCCTGAAGACTGGTGTAGCATGAAAATCTGTCTCCTATGAGGATCTGTCCCCCTCGACGTATCTGCGCATGTGCCGGAGATCGCCGATCGGCTGGTAATGCCTGAAACTGGCACATGCGCAGATACGTCGAGGGGGACAGATCCTCATAGGAGACAGATTTTCATGCTACATCGGAACGGCGCGGGAAGACGGCGAGAGGAACGCGCGGAGCAAAGGTAAGTGAATTGACACAGGGGGGACTTGGGGACTTAATATGGGGGATGAATTAATATGGGGAATGAATTACTATAGGGGGGATGAATTACTATATGGGGGATGAATTACTATATGGGGGATGAATTACTATATGGGGGATGAATTACTATAGGGGGGATGAATTACTATGGGGGATGAATTACTATATGGGGGATGAATTACTATAGGGGGGATGAATTACTATATGGGGGATGAATTACTATGCTTACTATGGGGGAATATTACTATACTTACTATGGATGACACATACACATCATTCATCTACTCTTGGTCCGGCCCCCGGGTCCAATATATGAACCCATTGCGGCCCTCAAGTCAAAAAGTTTGCCCACCCCTGGTCTAATCAGTCTACTAGTTATTTGCAGAGCGGTTAGCTTCCTTGTCATGTCAACTCCTGCCTGTGACAGTCTCTTCTTCAGAAAGCAGATGTCATTGAAGTGGTAAAGAATGGGAAGGTGGTAGAACTAGGCACTCAAACTTTCAATTTGCAGTTTTGCTGCTTTACTTGCTTCACAAAATTAATAAGCATGCAGATTTATTAATTGAAATTACATCAAACAACAAAAGTCTGCACTATGCATTGGAATCTGAGATATCGCCATTTCCATTGCATAATGCAGATTTGGCAGACTTCTGTAATTTCAATGGTCAACATACTTATCAACTTTGTGAAGGAAGTAAAACTGACAGATTAAAGCAGCAACACTGCAGAATGAATGTTGGTCATGAGTGCCTTGCTCTACCACCTTCCCATTCTTTACCAAGGAGGCACATTGCAGAATGCTGATGTCACTGCAGTGGTAGAGTTACTGGCTGGTCCTACAGCCCCCAGGTGGAGAAGCAGAGGAGAGAAGGGGAAACCGTCACATCTATCACAGGCAGGAGCTGGCATGAAAAGGAAGCTAAACACTCTGTAATCATGCTGTTTTTCCTGCCAAGAACTTGGCAGCCATTATTTCTGGCGAGTGTGTGATTCACTTGGTGATTGGCAGATACTGCACACTGAAAGATTTTTTTGGTTAACGATTGGATGAGGTGGCTGATGTTATAAGCCTTATTGGGTTGATTAATTGGGATGAACTTTGACAGTAAAAACTTTATTTGTATAACCCTATGGTTTGGATATATATAACAATTTTCACATTGATCTGCATAATGTATAACAAATATTCAAGTAAATGGTGGTGGATATGGGACGTGCACTTCCAAAAAGGTCATAAGAGAGTAAATACTAACCTTCTGCAATAGCTCCAAGAACAAGGATTCCAGACTCCTTGACTACCCATTCTGGATGAAAAAGAAGCTCTTTTAAAAGAGGCAAAATGTGTGGCAGAAGCTCTTCCCGAAATACATTGGCTAGCACATCAAGAGCTGCAGCCGAACATTTCCCTGTAAAAAAGGAGACATAAATCAATAGCACCAATTTGGAAAATTTTTTTTGTTCCATGTTAAGCTAAAGACATACAAGTTATCAGTCACCAATTCAATTACTGTTCACAGCTATTCTGTGTGAAATATCACAGGATTCTAATAAGTAATATTCAGGGCTGTTGTAGGGAGACCTTCCCCAAACTTTACTGGGGCCATAAAATCCCAACAAGCTGCAGTGTTACAACAGTCAAGTTCTTGTCTATTCATACTGAGAATCCACCAGTGACACCACTTTTGGGGTCACCAATCCCAAGCATAAAAAAGGATAATCTAGTTTAGCCTCATCATCTAGCACACTTCAGCATGAGATTAAGACTACGTTTTTCTCAGTTCACAGGAAGGATAAAATACTTATGCAGGCCATAGATGGGTTGAACTCCAAGCGATTTTCATCTGAAAATCAAAAACTTTGTTCGCTCGGTAATCCGATGGTGCCATCAATGATTTTGAAAAATGGCTGACCAAGACATAAGGTTCCCACCATGTAACAGGTGAAACATTTGTTCCTTCCAGGTCACGGCTCATGCGCATATCCTTTGACGATTTGACCATCGAGTCAAAAATGGGTCTTTTTTCATGAATTTTCCAACATGCCCAATCACCGAAAAGGGAGGGAAGAGGAAAGACAAAAATTGCTGGTGCCATTGACCCACTAACAGAGCGAAAATCGGCCGATTATTCTTAGGTCCGATTAGACTGACAATCAGTACTTCAGGAATGATCAAATTTCAGAAATATACCACAGTTTGTGAATTCTATAACCTTCCTACAGACTAAATAAATACTGATTTGCGTTATTTTCACACAAAAAAATGGAGCAGAATACATCTTGGGTCTAAATTTATGAAGAACAATTATTTGCAAAATTTTTGAACAGAAATTTTTTTTTATCTTCAAAATTTTCAGTAAATTAATTTTTTCATTAAATTTAGCAAAAAATAAAAAAAACCCGGTGCAGATTAAATACCACCAAAAAAGAGCTCTACATATGTGAACAAAATGATAAAAATTTAGTCTGGCTACAGCACTGCATGATCGCACAATTGTCTTTCAAAATGTGAGCACTGAAAGGTAAAAATTGGCCTGGGCAGGAAGGGGCTAAAAGTGCCCGGTATTGAAGTGGTTAAGAATGAGCTAGCTGGACCTTTTTGGCTTGAAGATGGACTCAAAATCAACTCCAAAACCTACTGCCAGTTTTTAGAAGACACTTTTTTCAAGCAGCGGTACAGGGAAAAGACTGCATCTTTCAAGAAGACCGTGACATTCATGCAGGACAATGCTCTATCGTATTCATTTAAGTACTCCACTGCGTGGCTAGTCAGTAAAGACCTTAAAGATGAAAGAATAATGACGTGGCCCCCTTCCTCACCTGACCTAAACCCTACTGAGAACTTGTGGGTCCTTCTTAAATGAGATTCACGGTGAAGAAAAATCCTACACCTCTCTGAACAGTGTCTGGGAGGTTGAGGTTGCTGCTGCACAAAAAGTTGACAGATCAAAAAACTGACATACTCCATGAATGGCAGGCTAATGACTATTGGTCACCAATAGTTTTTTTTTCTATTATTATACAGGATTTATTACAGCATTTTTCTAAATGTCAGAAATGTTTATTTGTACATTTCGAGTTGTCTGTTATTCTCACTTTAACCACTTGCCCTCCAGAGGATTTACCCCCCTTCCGGACAAAGGCCATTTTTTGTGTTATGGTGCTGTGTTACTTTAACTGACAATTGCGTGGTCATGAATAGCTGCACCCAAATTAAAATTTACATCCTTTTTTCCCCACATATTGAGCTTTCTTTCGGTAGTATTTGATTGCCTGTGTGGTTTTTATTTTTTGCGCTATTTAAGAAAAAGAAAAAAAAAGAATTTTGAGAAAGAAAAAAAAATATTTTTGACTTTTTGCTATTAAACATGTCTAGTAAAAAATGTTTAAAAAAAAATCTAATTTAGTCATAAATTTATGCCAACATGTATTCTGCTACATATCTTTGCTAAAAAAAAAAAAAATCCCAAAACGAGTAAATTAATTGGTTTACCTGAAAGTTATAGTGTTTACAAATGGCAGTTGGGATTTATATACTGGGATTTTTCTTCTTAATTGTTTATTTTTACTAGTAATGGCAGCAATCAGCTACTTCTAGCGGGACTGCGGCTGGCATTCTGACGCTGGGGGGGAACAGACTGTGTGTCACTCACATCCCCAGTGACACCAATACAGTGATCAGTGCCCAAAAAAAAAAAAAAAGCACTGACGGTACTAATGGCACTGCACAGGAAGGGGTTAACATGAGGGGCGATCAAAGGGTTAACTGTGCTGTTTCACTATGTGCTGTGTTCGTGTGCTTCACTGTAAGCACAGCGCTTGGCATGGCTGTGCACAGCCAGCCAAAGAAGTGCGCAAGCTGACAAGGAGAACTCCTCCCCGTTGGAGATGCTTGGCAATCACTGGGTGCCAGCGAGTAATCACCTGCCGGGACCCGGTGATTGACAGCCGCGAATGGTGACGCGGGTAGGGCTCGCACACTCCCCCTACCTGTAAATGCAAAATCACGTGTATATATACACGTGATTTTGTGCACCCGTGCCGCCCTGTAGCAGTATTGCTGCTAAAGGGCGGTTAACAGCTGAAAACAAGTGAGATGGGAATATTTTTGTTTTTCATTTAGGTGTATAATAATTTTGCACACTAACAGTTGCCCAATAAATGTGCACACATTCTCCAAAATCTCACTTTTACTTTCTTAAATATTCAGGTTTGAGGTTTATTAACATTTTGGATTGACCGAGAGCACTGTAGTTGTTCAATAAAATGAATCCTCAAAAATACAACTTGCCAATTATACCAACTGGCTTATGCATACAAATTTTCCCTACAATACATAAACCGTCTGCCAGTTTAAAAGAGAAATGGGAACATACAGTAACTTTGCAGCATGCTCCTTGAACATGCGGGAATTGCTGAAACAATATTATGGCACAGAAATAAAAGGAGTTGGAAATGGATAGTCAATATATTTGAAATTACGTGCATACCAACAATCTCCTGTATTTCAAGAACTCAGGGAATCTATTGATAAATACAATAAGTGCTTAATGGACACAAAAAACAAGAAATTTTCTAGGGACATCATTGCCTGGACTGGAATTGGACTGGCAAAGCCTGTAAGTGGCATACTAATCAGAGGCAATATAAGAAAAGACATCCACTTACAAAAAAGGAATGATGGCAATATTTCTGATGCCTCTACCTCATCTGTTGTTTAATTTCAGAGTTTTTTGAAGATCCAGTTATGAACATGGTCAGGCCTTAGCTAACACACCAGGACTGGGTGATGGTAAATTACATGGTGCTCACACTAATAGCCTATCCGCATGGCTACCTCCTATTAAAAGAAAACCCCCACCAAGATCTGCAGGGGTGTGGCATTTTTGAAAAAAAAACACTTGTTCAGGGACTAAATCGGGGCCCTAATATAATTGTCCCTCAAGACAATCTACTTGGTTAGATATCGAAAAAAAAAATTAACCAAAATCGTATTTAAATCGGAGGTGATTTTAGGAATGTCTGGGGCTTTTAAAAACAAAAGAGGTTTTATGGCGATTTAAATGTGTAATATTTTAACCATTGCACTGTTTATCTCCTCCTCCCCTGCCTGTCTCCAGCACCGCACCCGGGGACTGGGAGGGAGGAGAGAGACTTTGCAGTGTAATGAGCACCGATTGGCTGCTCGTCAGGAAAGGGTGGGTCAGAGTTTATACTTTATCCCTTTCGCTGCCAGAGCCTTTTTTGCACACGTTATAAAATCATTTTAGGCCTGAAGATTACATAAAACCCCCAAACATTCTATATTTTCTGAAAGCAGAGACCCTAGAGAATAAAATAGTGGTAGTTCCAATTTTTATGTTGCATGCAAAATTTCAGTAAAAAATACAAGCAAGTTAATTTTAGGGCACAAAAAAGGAAATAAATTACCTTATTTTTTTGTAAAATATAAAAGATGAGGTTGCAGCGAGTAAGAGAAAGCCAACTTGTCAAACTACCTGCCCGACGCCCGGAACTACATGTCCTGAGCGTCAGGCGATAGGAATCCAATCCTGATCTGAATTAGATGATTCACCTCACACACTGGGAGATCAGGTGGAGGGATCTAGCTATGCAGTTCAGCACACTCAGCAACATAATCTATTACCCAACACACCATTACTGAAAGCGTTTCATTGCCAGGTTAAATCACAACAGTGAACTACCACTTTAGGGAGTTTGCACACATACCTCACTTAAAGTCATACAGTCAAGATTTTTTTTTTTTTCACACTCCACTACCCAATCTACGACACAACATCATACACGTATTGTGGACAGGGACACACAGACATCTACTTTTGATATCATCTGACTGATGTTTCTCTATCAAAAAGGTAGAACTTTCTGTGTTGAAGCTTGGACTTAATTTTTGTCCTTCAAAAAATTATGATCAATTCGAACTTGTTAAAGATCTACAACTTTTTGCTCGGAAATTAAATTTTAAATCCATATTTGAGAGTTCAGCTCTAGCACAACAAAAACCTGTACAATCTGAAAATCAATTTTACTAGAGCTGACCATCGAGCCCTTTAAGGCATTGACTCTGGAACAGGAGGAAGACGTCTGGGATAATCAAGACAATCTCCTTTGTGAGGAAGAAGATAATTCCTTAGATGAATCTGTTTGTCCTAGATTCCTACTGCCACAAAAATATAAGAATAAGTCAAATATATTTCCATCCTCTTATTTCCAGAGTGAAACTTTTTCTTGAACTAGTTACCAAAGATATTGAACAAATCCCAGTCCCAACACAGAGTTCTGATTTATCAAACATTCAAAGACGGACTCTTCAACAACTCCAATGTATAGGGGTTGATTAATTTTTGCTATAAACTATGTTGGCAATCAAGTGCACCATACTGATGAATCAATCTGTATGTGTTTTTTTGGTTTCTATTTTGTTGATATTGTTAAATCCATCTATGTGCTTTTATATATATACAGTTGTGTTCAAAATAATAGCAGTGTGTTGAAAAAAGTGAATAAAGCTCAAAATCCTTCTAATAGCTTTTATTTCCATACACACAAATGCATTGGGAACATTACACATTCTATTCCAAATCAAAACATGAAGAAAATTATATCAAACTTGTGTCGTTCCTCTCAAAAAATTGAAGAAAGTGAATATTAGACTGTTCAAAAAAATAGCAGTGTTTGTATTCTTCTTTACAAACTCAAACATTCACTATATAAACTGAAAAATGTTTGAAGATTTTGCTTTCCTTTGAATCACTTAATTAATATTTAGTTGTATAAGCACTGTTTCTGAGACCTGCTGTACATCTGTGTTGCATGGAGTCAACCAACTTCTGGCACCTGTGAACAGGTATTCCAGCCCAGGATGATTGGACTACATTCCACAGTTCTTCTCTATTTCTTGGTTTTGCCTCAGAAACTGCATTTTTGATGTCACCCCACAAGTTTTCTATTGGATTAAGATCCGGGGATAGGGCTGGCCACTCCATAACGTCAATCTTGTTGGTCTGGAACCAAGATGTTGCACGTTTACTGGTGTGTTTGGGGTCGTTGTCTTGCTGAAACACCCATTTCAAGGGCATTTCCTCTTCAGCATGACCTCTTCAAGTATTCTGATGTATTCAAACTGATCCATGATCCCTGGTATGCGATAAATAGGCCCAACACCGTAGTATGAGAAACATCCCCATATCATGATGCTTGTTCAACCATGCTTCACTGTCTTCACAGTGTACTGTGGCTTGAATTCAGTGTTTGGGGGTCGTCTGACAAACTGTCTCCGGCCACTAGACCCAAAAAGAACAATCTTACTTTCATCAGTCCACAAAATGTTGCGCCATTTCGCTTTAGGCCAGTCAATGTGCTCTTTGCAAATTGTAACCTCTTCAGCACGTCTCTTTTTCAACAGTGGGACTTTGCGGGGGCTTCTTGCAGATAGCTTGGCTTCACATAGGCGTCTTCTAATTGTAACAGTACTCACAGGTAACTTTAGACCTTCTTTGATCTTCCTGGAGCTGATTGTTGGCGGAGTCCTTGCCATTTTGACTATTCTTCTATCCATTCGAATGGTAGTTTTTCGCTTTCTTCCGCGTCTTTCAGGTTTTGTTTGCCATTTTAAAGCATTTGCGATCATTTTAGCTGAGCAGCCTATCATTTTCTGCACTTCTTTATATGTTTTCCCCTCTCCAACTTTTTAATCAAGGTACGCTGTTCTTCTGAAGAATGTCTGGAACGACCCATTTTCCTCAGAATTTGAGAGAAATGCACTGTAACCAGCATGTACATTTGCTGCCTTCCTTCCTTAAATAAGGGCAATAAGTGCCACCTGTTTTTCAAAGAATGAATGACCTCACTAATAGAACTCCACACTGCTATTACTTTGAACATGCCCCTTTCAATTAGTGATTCAATTACACAGAATCAGCAGCATGCATGCCATGACTGTTGGTTCTGTTGGATTTCTATTACTCTACTACACCTGCTAGTAAATTATTTGCCATGTAGAAATATCATTTCTACCAAAAACAGTGATTGATCAGGTTAGTGATGTCTGACTGCTATTATTTAGAACACAACTGTATATATAATTTGTTTTGATAGCTGTGTTTTGATGTGCTGTCAGCTCATATCCCTTTTTTCTATTTATTTCCCTTGGGTCAGAATTTCTCCCTCTTTTCTCCTTGATTGATACTGAGTGATATTTGAAGTGAAACCACTTGGTTGCATTGTTTTGGCATTTAATTGGAGGAATCTATATTGCAAGGTATTGTGACATAGGAGTGCAGGCCGTATGCATACAGTCCAATTATGTGGGGCCGGTATGTGCTTGTAGTATTCTGATGCTATATTTGGGGACACTTGTTTCCAGCTGCACTGTCTACAATGGACATCTGATCCACCTGAGGATGACTTAAGTTCTGGGATTACGTAACTTCTGGTCCGGCGCCATTTTGATCCACCCAGGACGCCAGTGGAGGAAAGGGAAGGGACCGCTGACATGCCCTGAACACAGCTACCGCTTGTTAGGCACCTCTCCATGGCATGATGGGAGCTGCTTGGAGAATCCTTGGAGCTATATAAGCTTCGCCTTTCTCTGCGAACATTCTCTTTGAGACCCTGAAGGATACAGCCATGTGTTGTACTGCAGAGGAATAAGCAAGATTAGATTGGGTTTTACTCTCCAGTAATGTGCTTATGAGGGCCATACTGGTGGAACAATGGATGGTGTTTGAGCCTGGACATTAAGATACTGATATACACTCACTGGCCACTTTATTAGGTACACCTGTTCAATTACTTGGTAACACAAATTGCTAATTAGCCAATCACATCTCAGCAACTCATTGCATTTAGACATGTAGACGTGGTGAAGACGACTTTCTGAAGTTTAGACGTGGTGAAGACGACTTTCTGAAGTTGAAACCTAGTATCAGAAGGGGGAAGAGTGAAGATTTAAGTGACTTTGAAAGTGGCATTGTTGTTTGTGCCAGACGGGCTGGTCTGAGTATATTTCAAACACTGCTGATATACTGGGATTTTCACACACAACCATCACTAGGGTTTACAAAGAAGGGTTCGAAAAAGAAAATATCCAGTGAGCAGCAGTTGTGTGGATGAGAATGCATTGCTGATAAAAGGAGAATGGACATATTGATTGCTGCAATATTTCGATGGTAAGGTCAGAATTTTGGCGTAAACATGAAAGCATGGCTCCATCCTGCCTTGTATCAGTTCAGACTGGTGGTGCTGGTGGTGTAATGGTGTGGAGGATATTTTCTTGGCACTAGCAAGGTGTACCTAATAAAGTGGCCAGTGAGTATATATTTTATTTTTTTTGTTTGGTTTATATTCAGACTCATATAGTATGTTATATTAGGGCCAAACGCCCTTGGATTAGTGGCAGTTGGATACAGCTAAAAAGAGGAATACTACCACACTTTTTGAATTACAATCATCAGTTTTTGATAGGCGGGTTTGTTAAATGAGTCACTATGGGAACACCCACCTATATTGTCTTAACCACTTGCCTACTAGCAACTTTTACCCCCTTCCTGCCCAGGCCAATTTTCAGCTTACAGCGCTGTTGCACTTGAATGACAATTGGGCGGTCATGCAACACTGTACACAAACAACATTTGTATCATTTTTGTGAGACAGACAAAGCTTTCGTTTGGTGGTATTTAATCACCACCGAGGTTTTTTTTTTTGTTAAACTAAAAAAAAAAAGACTAAAAAATTGTTACTTTGTTTTGGTTATAAAATTTTGCAAGTAATTTTTCTCCTTCACTGATGTGCGCTAATGAGGCTGCAGTGATGGGCACATTGACTGCACTGATAGGCATTACTGGTGGGCACTGATAGCTGGCACTAAGGCAGCTCTGATGTGGTATGGATGTGCACTGGTATGTGGCACCGATGGGGCTACACTGATAATCAGTGCCTTGATGATTAGTGTACATGTCACCCTCTGCTGCGTAGACTAATTAACAAGGACATAAAGCAAATACAGTGGTGGCTATATTTTAATGTATTTTGGATAAAACCCTTTTTTATTGTGATTGTGATAAAATAGATTAAAAAATTAAAAAAAGTATTCATTTTTTGTGTGTTGGATGGCTACCAATAACATATCTAAAGTCAAACATACTTACACACTCCTTTTGCCTAATAAATGTGCACACACTATATATTTGTGTTCAAAAGTATCCTGTTCTCTTTGAATTGCTTCCTTTGAACCAAACACCCGGTGATCCTGCTAGTCCCTCCTCTTTCTCATTGAAAAAGGACCACGCTAGGCACGAGAGCACATCAATCCTAGCGTGGTCAGTTTATGGCTGCGCTGGAAGTATAACCTGCCTGTCCTCCAATGGTGAAGACTTGTGCTGACAAGTCCACTTAAACAGCTCTCCCATGGCAATTATTGCAGTTTCTCTGAATCCTGCTGACACAATCCCTGCAGTCTCCACCCCTACCTCTCTAAGCCCCTTACGCAGTTGAGAACAGAGGTCCTGTGATCACCCCTCAAGCTCCTGCTGCAGTCAGAGCCTCCAGTGAATACAGAAAGAGAAGAGCTGCTGATTGGCACAGCGTTGGATCAGAATTTTGGTAAGAGTTTAAGGGGAGAGACTGGGGGAAGCTGCTATTGAAAGTTTAATACAGAGAATGCATTTAGGTAAAAAAAAATACCTTTTGATTTTAGACCCACTTTAACTCACTTATATTCCAGTCAGATATCGTCTCATCATCATCAAGGTCATCGTCATCCTCCTCATCTTCCTCAATACCATCCTCCTCATGAGGCTGGGCCACCGTTCGCGATCTGTGAAACCGAGGTCGGATATCCTGCTCACTATCAGGCACAGCTTCATCCTCTTCTACATCACCCTGGAAAGTAAACATCAAACATGGCACAATCAAAATCTACAGTGTGTAGATCAGCAGGGATACCTGCTTAAAGCATATTGAAAGGTCCCTTACCTTAAGTAAGATGATGTCTATTTCTGAATATTTCATGCCATTCACCAAGATCGGTATCAGCCTATCAAGAAAATATAAAACATTACCTAAAAATATACAAAACATTTTAGGAAGTCACTTTCCTGGTGACTTCAAACAGTAAAAGCAAAAAGCCAATTAAATGTCAAGTTGTGTGTGCATCTCTCTAAACGGACATGTATCCTGCACATATGAAAAAGTTAGCACCAACAAAATTGCCATTTAAAAAAGATGTTGGCAGGCCAAACCACACTCTGGTTTCAAATATCAGCTGACTGCACAGATCATCCCACAAGCCTAAGCCACTAGTAGGCATTGTCAGCTTATTTCCTGATTTAATTTTACATTAAATAGATCGAAAACAAGTGTTCACCCACCTGTACAACAGTGTGGCACCATGACCTGGGCAAGGTCACGTGTACCAACAGTAAGATTTGCCCAGTGGGGAAATGGGTAAGAAACCAGCTGGTGATTCACTCCAACATACAGCATTTTAGGAGGACTTGCCCTTCAAATGTACACCACTTATTTAAACAAATGCAGTCACTTACTTCGCAAGATGCCGGCAAAGTACTTCTTTGCAAATTGGCTGCTCAGCAAGTGTCAGCCAAAACTCACAAGCCTCCAACGCCACATTTTCATCATGGTCCTGTGTCCTCAGCAGCATGTACTGTTGTCACAAGGCAGAACAAGGGGAAAGGCCACATAAGAACAGTAAAAACAGTCTACAAACATAAATTATATAAACGTTTGTACGTTAAAACAGCACTAATTCATTAAGCAGAGCCTGAATTCGGTCACTGAATATAACCAGAGCAGGGTTATGTCCCTAAAGCCATCCTCTGAAAGCACACTCACTTCTATGGGATCCCCAGGGCTCTAACAGTTAAATGGCAGCACCTGTATGTATTATGACACCCAAAGTCACCATGACATGGTAAAAGGTATGTTAATAGATACTGGCAACCTCTAGGTGGCGTTGATAGGAATACCCGGCATGCGCACCCTCTGCACTTCCTATCCCTGGCTGACTTTGGAGGAACAGAGCTTTTTTTTTCCTGTGTGGTAAATAGGGAGTTGTTTGGCATTGTTTTTAAATCTTCCCCACCTGCTTTCTGGTGTCAGAAGCTGCTTCTTCAGCTGCCTGGCAACCACTGAGATGTATGACCATGTTGGTGTCTTCTCCTGGTTTGCTAGTGACATCACAATGGTGTGGATGTTGTGCCAGAAGTGACACCACTGAACTGGAAGATGGTGGGGCACTGCTCGGAGACGGCATTCTCATGGCATGTTCCCCTTCCTACAAACTCACTGACACTTTTGGTGCCAGTTTGGAGCACTCATTGGCTTTTTTTTATCACGTGACAGTATTGAACACATGAAGAAAGGGAGGTGCAAAAAAGGCATAGAAATTGAAGAAACCAGCTGAAATCTGTCAGTAATTAGAAAACAATGCTGCCACTTGTCAGTGCAAATTAATATCAGCTGGTTCATTCTCATCTGATGGTCTATAAAAAGGTGTCTCATTACCAAGGCGTCATACAAGAAACATCTCATGATGGGTAAAAGCAAAGAGCTCTCTTAAGACCTTCGCAACCTTATCTCGAAAAATAGTGATGGCATTGGTTACAGAGGGATTTTTAAACTTCTGAATGTTCTAGTGAGCACTGTTGGGGCAATAATCCAGAAGTGGAGAGAACATAATTTTACCTATAACCGGCCATGACCAAGTGCTCCTCACAAGATTTCTGTTAGAGGAGTGAAGAGAATCAAAAGAGTTGTCCAAGAGCCCAGGACCACCAGAAAGACATGAAATTAGCAGGTACCACTGTTTCAAAACAATAATGGCCTATATGCACGCTCACCACGCAAGACTCCATTGCCGAAGAAAAAGCAAGTTGAAGTTCATTTAAAGTTTGCTGCACAATTAGACAAGCCTGTGAAATACTGGGAGAATATAGTCTGGTCAGATGAGACCAAAATTTAACTCTTTGGATGTCATAATACACACCATGTTTGGGAGATCAAATGGCACTGCTCATCACCCCAAAAACACCACCATACCAACAGTGAAGTTTATTAGGTGGGAACATCATGATGCGGGGCTGTTTTTCAGTATACAGTACTGGCAAACTTTAGACACACACAAAAAAACCTTTAAAGCTTAACTTCACCCAGAAGTGGAAGTTCCGGTTGTTTACATCCTGCCCCCCTCCACTGCCACATTCAGCACTTTTTTGGGGAGGATGCGCTACGGCGATCTGAGACAGAAGTTCACCCCCCCTCCTGGCACACTTCACAGGTCCCAGAAGACTGCAGGACCATTCACAGAGTGAAGCATTTCGCAAATGTGTAGTATGAAACCGGCTGTGAAGCCGCAATGCTTTATTGTCGATTTCTCCAATTGAAGATGCCGGCGCTGGCACCCAAAGCCGATTGAAGAATCGGCTCGGGTGAGGATATCGCTGGATCCCTGGATAGGCAAGTGTCCTTATATTAAAAGGCAACAGCTACAGTATTTGTAACTGCTGATTTCATTTTTTTGGGGAGGGCCTAGAGCTCCACTTTAAGTTTAGCTTTATGCTGGGGGTGCGCCTTTAAGCAGAAATCAGTATTGTCTGAAGATATGACAGACTTGCAAGTGGAGAGGGAGCCAAGCTTGGGTGGCCCCAACGTAGAGGTACGGAGAGTGAGATTTATTTGCAGTCTTCTGCGGAGGAAGATGGGTGCTTTTTTCACCAGTCATGTTAAGAGCTTGTCTGAAAAGACACTTTACAGCTTCAAGGCCAAGTGGATCAAACTCTACAGTAGTCTAAGAATATGCACTAATAAGACACATGCAACAGGAAACAGGCTAACAGTCATAGCTTACATTTATTTATAAGTAATCTGTGTCACATGTTCTAGAAGCGAGCAATCTACCTCGGTAGTGGTGAGATCTCTTTGAAGGATTTTGACCAGTCAGATGTGGTTTGCCAAAGTAAGGTCAGGATGAAGGGTAGAACCCATCAAGAAGAAAGTTGTAAAAACACTTCCCAACTGCTTATCATTTGGGTCTTTAAAGATAGGCATGTCCTCTCCCAAACAGCAAGAACTCTTAACATGGGAAATTGCCAGACCCATAGAATACACTACTTTTGCACAAAACCTTCATATGGGGGGGGGGAGAGCTAATAAGCATGTGGAGGGAGCAAATACTGGAAATTTTCCAATATCCACAGAGATAGCTGGAAAAGTGGGTGCAAAGAGAAAGTCTTTGTCCTTAGGAGTTTTAAATGACCGAGCCTGGAAAACAGCACTGTAAGACTCCAGGCACACTAGCTTAAAAAAAGCAAAACAAAAAAAACGCAAACGGTCATGGCAGAAAACCCCGCTAACTTCTAGTGTTTTTTTGTACTAGCATTTTTTTCTGCCAGAAAACCACTTCTTTAAAAATGCAAAAAAGAAAAGGGATTTTTTTCTTCTTCTAAACGCAGAGCTTAAAAAAATGCCTGTACACCACCTCATGTGCATGGACATATAGGATAACAGTTGCTTCTACAGGAAAAGTAGCGAGTAGCATCTTTTTTAAGCCAGTTAACTGGTTGATCCTATAGTTTCAGAGTGATGCTCGCTGCAAATGAAGTTGAAATTGTCACCTTTAAATTGAGCATAATAGCACTAGACGGACTTGATGGTAAGGCTTAATCAGACTGCCTATGTCCCTCAATGGATGAGAAAAATATGCTTTTCTTTAATGGAAAAGAAAACTAGATTAAAATATACCCCAAAACTGTCACACCCTCAATTATGCCATAACTGCATGGGTTAACTTATTTGTGTGAATAGCAAGAAACCAGTTGGTATGGAGGTTGCTAGGGGTTCCATAACAATGAGCAAATTCTGTTGGTCAGATGAGTTACTACTGACACCAACTACTTTTTCAGCTATCTGTAAAGGGGTATTCTTTCCACTGACCACCAGTGTAAAGGGACCTTTCCCAATCAACCACCAAAGTAAGGGGCACTGCACTGACCACCAATGTAAGGAGCACTACACCATTGGCCACCAGTGTAAATTTATTGACCACCAGTGTAAGAGGACACTTATCCTTGGCCAACCAATGTGAAGTTAACACTACAAATTCCAAGGTCTGCATTTCTTTTCTGGCTATTTAATATTACTGTAAATTATTGCCATAGAGCAGTCCAAGTGTCAAATACCCTACAGTATGCCACAATCCTTATTCAATAATTTATTCCTATATCTGTAACCTGCTGTACACACCGATGTCTTGTGAGCCGTAGACAAATTATAAGCAGGGGTTCCCTTGAGACCTGAAAGTAAATTTAAGGTTCCTCAGTTTTAAAAAGGTTGAGAAAGGCTAACATAACTACTCGCGCCAAAGAGCTATTATATAAATAGATGACAGAAAGCAGCAGAAAACAGTCACTTGTCAGGGTTGTGCGACACAGGGGCCATTCTAGGTCACCATGGGGAGCAATTCAAATGCAAGCTTTTCAGACTGGAAATCCTTTAGCACATGTAAAGAGAAGGTCTGCATCCACATGTCACCAACAGTGAGAAGGTTCATTAGGAGAACACATTAGGTGCAATAACCCATGGCATCTAAGCAGAACTAATTTTTCACTGCCAAACAGCTGCTAGTTAAAGTTGTTGCACAATGCATAGCTTTGTTGAATAAGCTTGAGTCCTGTAGTAATCTCAGTTCTGTGCATTAAAATGGCATTAAACTCAAAAACAAACATTATTATTAGGCTTACCATTCATGAGATGTGATGGCTGCATTCCTTTTATTTTTTTGGCTTCTAATTTCATCTGTTCATCCATCCAGCAGAATGTATCAGTTACAGAGATGTGACAAACCATTACCAGCAGGTGTGCTTACAATGATCAGTTTTTTTTCTGTTTTTTTTTTTTTTTTTATATAAGCACATTATGCTGAAAGAAAAACTACTGTTGGCTGTAACTGCTTTTTAAAGTGGAGCTCCGCCCAAAAAGAGAAGTTCCGCTTTGAGCCTTTGTCCCCCCCTCCCCATTAAGGATTGGCACCTTTGGGGAGGGGAGGGCGCGGCGGTTACCCGAATTTGACAGCTACCTGCTTCCACTGTGATCGCCTAGGCTATTGGAAGTTGTCCTCGCCCCCCTCCCCGTAGTGTTCTGGGACATGGACAGCTCCCAGACCATTCACAAAAGTGCAGCGCTTCTCGCGCATGCGCAGTGGGCACCTGGCTGTGAAGCTGCAAGCTGTCACAGCCAGGTACCCACACTGAAGATGCCAGCGCCAGGGAGAGAAGTCGGGCGATGAAGACACCGCTGGACAAGTGTCTATTTTTTTTTTTTTAATCAGGTGGAACTCCACTTTAAGTACTTGCTGGAGTTTGGCTTCAATTTGTTAGTGCATTTAAATCTGTCAGTACATCTAATACTCCCCTTCCCCCAGACTGACAATGCTTCTGTCCAAAGGTGTCTCTTGCTCCTTCATCCAGAGCGGGGGCACTCTAATACAGGAGGTGTGTACTTGCCAGATCACCAGGGGAAAACAGAGGGGAAAGAGCCTAAGAAAAAAAAATTGATGCAGCCAACACACCTAATGATGGGTAAGCTGCAAAGTATTACATTTTGGTTTGGGGTTTAATACTGCTTTAATATAGGATCATAATACAAATTATAAATGTTCTGTGAAAACACACAAATATCCCACAAAGCAATATGTTCACAGCCATACAAATATCATTGTGAAGTAAAAATGAAAGCTAACCTCCACTATGTTGTGCATATGAGGAAACAGGCGGTCCATCCGTACTTCAAGCAGCATTACAAGCGCCCGGCAAACATTTTTCCGAACTTCTGGCTCATCATCCGTGGCTAATGCAAACAAATTCTGTAACACAAAGCACACTAGTTACTTTTGTCACATGCCATGCAGAGCCAGAAGGCAAAATTTACATACATGTTCTTGGTCAACGATTCAACTACTGAAAATCCACATGACAGCTAGATAAGCACTTTCAGAAGAGAACAGCAAAAGCAGCCTTCTTGTATTATTTCAACACAAGGTTTCTTAACACTGTTGCAGGACCACCAGGATACATGAATAAACAAATACATGCAGAAATCTTGAGCCAAGTTGTACAATCGAGGAACAGAAAGGGGCATATGTACTGAAAATAGAGGCTCATGAGTTAGATTGGATCTAATTTTAAAGAGAAGACAGAGGCCAACTGTTCTGCTGGTTTGGGGGAATTTCTAAAATCAGGAGACTCTTAGTGATTTATCTAGGTCTATGGATACCCTTCAAGCTTTCACTTTTTTTCCCACGTGTGTGCATTTCAGTATGTGTAAACTGACTGGCACCTCAGATCTGCTCTTTAGCTCTGTTACACTAGAAGTGCTTTAGCTCAAATCAAGTTCTACTTGAGGTAAAATTGTAAAGATGTAAATGAGTAAGCTTTCATTTCAGTAAAGGCAAATCCACTTGCTTTTGTAGTACACCAGCATATACACTCAATAGCTATAACTTTATTACCACCCACCTAATATTGAGTAGTTCCGCATTTTGTTGCCAAAACAGCCCTGACCCATCACGGCATGGACGCCACTAGACCTCTGAAAGTATACTGTGGTAGCTGGCACCAAGCCATCAGCAGCAGATCTTTCAAGTTCTGCTGAAAGAGGCCACTGCCATCAGATAACACGGTTTCCATAAAAGGGGTATACTAGGTCAGCAACAATGTTTAGGTAGGTGGTATGTGTCAAAGTAAAATCCACATGAATGGCAGGACCCAAGGATTCCCAACAGAACATTGCCCAAAGCATCACAATACTTTATGCCATCTCTTCCCCATGTAATTGATGCACTCCGACCAGGCCATGCACATGATGTAAAAGAAAACATGATTCATCAGATGAGGCCACCTTCTTCCCTTGCTTCATGGTCCAGGGCTGATACTCATGTGCTTTTGGCTGTGAACTGACCAATCTGCAGCTACACAGCCCCATACACAACTACGATGCCCATTTTTTCTGCTTTCAACACATCAACTTCAGGAAGAATGTGTTTGTTCTCTGCCTAATATATCCTACCAAAGTTTAGATGTCATCGTAACAAGATAACCAATGTTATACACTTAAATGATGTTATGGCTGATTGTTGTAAGTGAATTCTTAAAAGGATAAGTTCACCTTTGGTTCCCACAGCTGCAGCCACTGCCCGATCTCTCCCCCCACCCAGACAGCAGTACATGGAGAAGTTCCCCTTACTAGCTGTCACTTTATGGAAATCGTGCGGCTGTGCGGGGCTCTGCATGCACAGCAGCGTCATTCATTCACATAGCCTTTGCTGCTGTCAGCTTGTAGTTCTCAAGTAAATGCACATTCTTTTACCTGCAAAAAAAAAATGGGCATATATTTTTTTTAAAGTGAACTTATCCTTTAAAGAATTATTTTCCCTTTGTAAACAAAAGAGTTAAGTCAGCTGAGTAGGTAAATATGCAGCTTTTTAATAAATTTTTAGATTTATAGTTTTGCATATGCGTAGTGTGTTCTCCAGCTGCGGTGGCAAGATAGAGTAAGCACTGCACGTGCATGCACTGAACTTAACCCCCCCCCCTTTCTGCCCAGGCCAATTTCCAGCTTTCAGCGCTGTTGCTCTTTGAATGAGAATTGCGTGGTCATGCAACATTTTACAGATATTAAATTTTTATCTTTTTCACACAAATAGAGCTTTCTTTTGGTGGTATTTAATTGCCACTGGGTGTTTTATTTTTTGCACTATAAACAAAAAAAGAGCAAAACATTTGAAAAATAAGTTTTTCTCCATTTTGATTATAAAATTTTGCAAATAGGTAAATTTTTCTCCTTCACTCATGTGCATTAATGAGGCTGCACTGATAGACAGCACTGATGGGCACTGATGAGGTGGCACGGATAGGATGCAGCAATGATGGGCAATGCTCACTGACGGCACCGACAGGCACAGATGGGGGCCACGGATGGGCACTGGTGGGAAGCACTGATCATCATTGCCAATCTGTTTTGTGTCAGTTGCTGGTTATCAGCAATACTTTCCTCAAGCTGTGACAGCATGAGGAACGTGCTGCCGATAACTAGCAACTGTATTTACTCCGTGATCTGAGTGTCATTGAACACAGCTGATCATGTGGTAAAAGGCTACTGTGATTGGCCTTTTACCTCATCACGTGATCAGCTGTGTCCGTAGGACACAGCGATCACAGAGATCGCTGGTTGTGTGCAGGAGGGTACGTTCTGGGAGGATGTCATATGATGCCCTCCCAGAACTGGGAACCGCACTGTATCCATCATTCGGCTATAGTGCGGTTACCAAGTGGTTAAAGTATAACTAAAGGCAAAACTTTTTTTTTTTTAAGTTATGGAGAGAGTGGAGATGGATTAGAACACCTGTCAATTTTTATTGCCGTTTGTGCCCCCATTAGGGAGATTCAGTGAAAGTAAAATAAAACCCCAAATTTTGGGTTATCCCCAGCAAAGCAATAAAGGGGAAATTTTCCAATTGGGACACTGGTTCTGATGACCTGGGGGTCCTCAAGGAATTCCGTTAATTTGTAGGGATTTCCCCTAACTTCCTGTTTGGGCTATGAGACAGGAAGTGGAGGTAAATCGACCCCAATGGGACACAGATGGCAAATATTAAACCTATAGACGTTACACCCCTCCCCTACTCTATCCAAAAGGAGGGGAAAAAAAAAGTTTGCCTATACTTCTACATTTACAAGGACAGTGCTTGCTTCTGTGTTTCTGGGGCAAGTATCCAATGACTAGACTGCTCTGGCAAAAGGAAAGTTATAAAGAATATTGGGAGTTTTTTGGACAGGCTATGGTGGGAAGCAAATGGCCTAAAGGTATCCCTCAAATCCATCCCTATTTACATATTCACCTGCCAAATTAATCTAGCGCTGTTTTGCTGCTCAAGTATTGCTGTCCCAGGTACTGCATCATCTTCCACTGTGATATCCTCAGAAGCCCTGCTGCCTCTTCTGGGTTCTCGCAGCCAGCTCCTGTTAACATGAAAGGCCTGGCCCCTGCCTCCTGTGAGACCCTGCTCCTGTAGATTTCTACGATATGTGACAAGGATATCCCAAGAGGCTGCAGGAGCAGACATGCCATTCTCTCCTGTTTCCCTGTCTCTTTTTTGAGACATGCTGCTGCCATAAATTTCAAAGTTACCTTATTTTTTTTCCTTATAAAGAAACATTTTCTCAGTTTACACTTTTGACTTGTTTTCTATTTTGAATAAAATATGAGTTTGTGAGATTTGCAAATCATCGCATTGTTTTTATACTGATTTTACATAGCGTCCCAACTTTTTGAGAATTGGGGATAATATATTGTTCACTCATTATGTAATATGAAAACAAGATTTTTAAATGACAGTGCAATTTTGTGTTTTATTTTAGTTAACCTTTCATCCTGTGTGTCAACTTGGCAGATCATCTGCTAGCATATTAATAGCATTTCCGCTGTGTCAGATTCCAATATTGCAAGTATCAACATACTGCTTGTGTCAATATCTGCAGGTTCCAAACACATCATCAGCCTGATCAGTCAGTCATGCTTATTGGAGATCAATGAAACGTCTATAGCACTGAACAAAAGGAAAAAAAAAGAAAAGAAAAAAAACACAACCTCTTATTCTCCCTGGAAACCTAAACTGCTTTTCGAAAAAATGTTTTTGCATTGTATTTTTTAATCTTTATGGATGTTTCAACATGGTATGCATCTTTCTGGTGTCACAGAGAGGGCTTTCCTTGTAGGGCAGGTGAAATTAGTATTTAAAGCCCAACTCTGGACTAAAAAAGGGGGGGGGGCATGTTTTTTCCATGCAGTGGAGCTGTACCCACACTGCACAAGTCAACTGCTCGTTTTGTCCAGGGGGGAGAAGAAAGTTGTATGCTTACCCGATCCTCCACTCAACTGGCAAACAGCGCTCCCCCACGAACTGTCCCGTCCCTGCAGTCTTCACATCTATTCCAGGTCTCTAAGCAAGAAGACCTCAGGAACAGTCCACCACACAAGACTGCTAGACCACAGTGGGGCAGGAGCCACAGGAACTGTTGTGTGGGGAGGATCAGAAAATTAAGTATATCTCTGTTCTCCAATACAATAAAAGAAAACGAGCAGTTAAGCCATGAAGTGCAGGCATAGCCCCACTGCATGGGAAAAGTTTTTTTTTACCCAGAGTTGGGCTTTAACCAAATATATGTTATCAGTATTGTTCACAATGTATTTTTATATAAACAAAGGAGAATGGTTAAATCCCAAGTTCCCCTTTCAGTTTTGGAGAGCTATTTTTCCCACTTCTGTTGGTACATCATGTATCACCAGGGGAAAGGCAACTGTCAACCCTATATCACTTGGGTAACAGCAGGAGAATTTTTTATTACTAAATATTTTTTGCATGTTTTTTAAAAAAACACTGGGTCATGCTCAGGGGAGGGTGTGACCACAACCTTTAAATGATCTTAAAATACAACATTACTACTGAAGTTTTCAGTCGCCGTGTAAGGAATGGGCAGAGTTGGATCCGCTTTGTTTTAACAGCATCTTGTTCACCATATGTATGTGTCCTCGGATGGGAGCAGTGATATGAGCATCATGACTGCAGCTATGATCCTGGTATTACTCTTTAGAGCAGATGAGTTTCTTGTAAAAGTGATCCAAGAAGCTCTACAACCACATTAAAATTTATGGGCAGCTGTGCCATATTTAATTATATTTAAAAAAATAAATATTTCTATTGTCAGACCTCCTGCGCAACTCTAAACTGGCTTTTAAATCAACTCATATGGATAACTGAATGTACAGTAGTTTGTCAGCATTCCATGGGGGTGCACGATTTAAAATTGTGACATGTTCAGTATCGATTGGTATTGTGTTGTGTACTAGCTCATTAAAGTGTATTTTTTCCTGAAAATTTGCTTTTAAGAAACTGCTGAGCAAATAGTGTGTGACAC
The DNA here is from genome assembly GCF_062004578.1 of Staurois parvus. Classification (NCBI taxonomy): domain Eukaryota; kingdom Metazoa; phylum Chordata; class Amphibia; order Anura; family Ranidae; genus Staurois; species Staurois parvus. The sequence goes on from NW_028319363.1 coordinate 180,325, forward strand.
AAAAAATTGCAAAACCCACCATATTATTTTCCAGTGATTGAATATCGAAGCTTGATAAACTGTTGTGTAAATATTGTGACAAAAAATTGGAACCATTTTATTCTCCAGAGTCTCGTCTTTCAGAAAATACTCTGTGGTTTTAATTCTAGACGTAAACAGACACCTGGTATGTGTGCAAAAAAAGCAAAATCTTTGCCAGTAAATAGGTTAAACAGTTATCTACAAAATGGAATTGATGTTTCCTAATTTAAAGTCATAAAATCACATTAACCACTCAAAAGGCAGCAAAGTTTACCGTTTGTATTATGGCAGGTTGCAAAGTTCTATTGGTCTATGGTGTAGAATTTGCTTATGTTGCTATTTTCCCTACCCTTCATTATCCACTTGAGTCCTTTATGACCAGGACATTTTTTGCTATTCGGTACTGTGCTATTTCAACTGCTAATTGCGTGGTCATGCAACCCTGTACTCAAATGAAATGAATAAAAAACAAAAAAACAGCGCAAATCAACACCCTGACTCAAACAGTGCTTTAGATATCATATAGTGTTTAAAAAAAAAAAAAAAAAAAATTAAATAATAAAATGAATTATAGTGACTTTTCAAAAAAATATATAAAGATATGTATAAAAAAAATCATTCCTATTATAGTATCCAAATTATTATAAAGAAAAGTCCTTTCTCCTCAATGATGTGTGAAAAAAATATCCAAACGAGATAATGCTTCCACCAATCACCAGTGAAAAACCAACATGAACCGCACTCACCAGATGATGGTGAGTAATGCGCCTTTTAGGATGTTATGAGCTCCTAAGCCTCTTTTATAAGCTCTCAGGACTCCTTCCCACCATATAGGATATAAGGTATTTTCTTCCACTCACTCCTGCCTTCTCCTCTCACCAAACTCCACAGCAGTGCAAGGGAAAAAAGTAAATAGTGTAATGCTGCTAGTGAAAAGTGCAATATTTTGTAAGAATTGCCAGACCACTCACATTTGTTAAGATGAGTAAAATCATCTATTTTATTGCCTTCATAGGCTAAAATGAGTTCCACTGCTTCCACATCTCATAACAGAGACCTCACAGCCTGGTTGTAGCAAGGGATGACAGGATTACACTCCAAAAATGGCCGCTTGGAACGCTCCGCTCACCGGAAGTGACACAGGACGACAGATTGGAAGTGCGTCAACGCATTTCGCCCCACCCACAGGGCGTTCTCAAGAAACCAGGGGCTCCAATGTGAGCCTTTGACCAAGAAAAAAAACGATAAGGCCGCCACCTGCACCTTTAGGGTACTTCGTGCTATACCTTTATCCACCCCTGCTTGGAAAGTCCAGTCACTGTGACCATGGGAAGGAAAACCCCTTGTTCCTGACACCCTCCACACCTTGGCGTATATTTTTCTGGTGACCTGTTTTCTACTGGAGGAGGAGAGTGTCTATTACTCTCTCCGAACACCTCTTTATTTTTTTCTAAGAATCCTCCTTTGAAGAGCCAAGCCGTTAACTGAAAAAAACTTTGGATTGGGGTGTAGAGTTGGCCCCTGTAGGAGAAGATCGCTCCTGACTGGGAGACTCTGCAAGGGAGCCACAGTCCACCTCTTCAAGGTAGCAAACCAGGCCCATCTTGGCTACCACAAGGCCAGCAAAATTAGTCTGCAACCTGATCGCTCCAGCTTCTGGGGTACCCATGGGATCAGCGGCAGAGGAGAGGAGGCATATGCCAGCTCAAAATCCCATACTTGTGCTAATGCGTCCAGGCCTTCGGATCCCTGTTCCCAAGCCAAGGAGAAATACTGTTTCACCTTCCTGTTTTTCCTGCAGGCAAAAAGGTCTATCTCTGGGGCAACTAAAGACCTGACTTAACTGAAAGAAAAAAAAAAAAAAAGAACTTGTGATTGAGTTCCCACTCTCCCTGGTGCACCGTTAGCTGAGAAAGTCTGCTTTTGTGTTGGCCAACCCCTTTATTTGGACCACCGATACCAAAAGCACTTTGCTCTCCGCCCACCCTAGAATTTCTTGTGCTAGGTTCAGGAGATTCTGGGATCTGGTGCCCCACTGATGATTCAGGTATGCCAATGTTGACATATTGTGACAGAATTTGGACAACTTCGCTTTTGATCCTGGTTGCAAAGGCTTTAAATGCATGACCTACTGCCAACAGCTCTCTGCAGTTGGAGGAGGTCCCTTTTTAGCGTGAATGCTACGGGCCTTGGGCACCCACGGACTCCCTGTCCCCAAATTCCAGGGCTTGAGCCACCATCCCAAAGACATCTTTACATTCTCTGGGAGGGAAACCCCCAAGTCCAGTGACTCCTCTTTTCTGTTCCAGGATAGGAGGAAGAATTGAAGCTCCCTGGAACGCAATTGTGTCCACTCCACGGCCGGAATACAGGCAGTCATGAGACCTATAACTCTCATGATGTGTCTGCAGGAGCTATCAAGTCAGAAACTGCCTGCACTACCTTTTCGGTCTTTTCTTGGGGTAGAAATAGCTTCTGGACTCTGGAGTCCACTATGTACCCATAGAACACCTTGGTTTGGGAGTAAGTCATTGAGGACTTCTCCCAATTGACAATCCATCCCAAAGATTCCAAAAAGGTAAGGCACACCTTTTCCACCTCTCTCAGGACTTGGTACCGTGAGACTCCATAGATCATCAAACTGTTGGCGCTATATAAATCCTGTATAATAATAATAATCATCAGATCACCTAGGTAGAGAAAGAGGGAAATTCTCTGAAGGTGTGAAAAGGCTACTACCTCTGCCAAGACCTTGGTAAATATTCTTGGACTGGCCACTAGTCCAAAAGGGAGAGCTTGGAACTGCCAGTGACCGATGCCATGCTCCATAAAGATGCCAAAGTGTAAGAAGGCTTGGTATTCAGGGGCAAAAGAACGTCGAAGT